>NC_089837.1:18108387-18408387 GCF_035609145.1 Eleutherodactylus coqui | reverse complement strand
CGACTGCTGTGCGACGTGCCCACACGGTGGAACTCTACGCTCCACATGTTGGCCAGGCTCTATGAACAACGTAGAGCTATAGTCGAATACCAACTCCAACATGGGCGGCGCAGTGGGAGTCAGCCTCCTCAATTCCTTTCAGAAGAGTGGGCCTGGTTGGCAGACATCTGCCATGTCCTTGGTAATTTTGAGGAGTCTACCCAGGTGGTGAGCGGCGATGCTACAATCATTAGCGTCACCATTCCTCTGCTATGCATCTTGAGAAATTCCCTGCAAACCATAAAGGCAGCTGCTTTGCGCTCGGAAACGGGGGCGGGGGAAGACAGTATGCCGCTGGATAGTCAGGGCACCCTCCTGTCTATTTCTCAGCGCGTACAGGAGGAGGAGGAGGAGCATGAGGAGGATGAGGAGGAGGGGGAAGAGACAGCTTGGGCCGCTGCTGACGGTACATCGGCTGATTGCCTGTCATCCTTTCAGCGTGTATGGCCTGAGGAGGAGGAGGAGGAGGAGGAGGAGGATCCTGAAAGTGATCTTCCTAGTGACGACAGCCATGTGTTGCGTACAGGTACCCTGGCACACATGGCTGACTTCATGTTAGGATGCCTTTCTCGTGACCCTCGCGTTGCACGCATTCTGGCCACGACGGATTACTGGGTGTACACACTGCTCGATCCACGGTATAAGGAGAACCTGCCCACTCTGATTCCCGAAGAGGAAAGGGGTTCGAGAGTGTTGCTATACCACAGGACCCTTGCGGACAAGCTGATGGTAAAATTCCCAGCCGACAGCGCTAGTGGCAGAAGGCGCAGTACCGAGGGCAAGGTAGCAGGGGATGTGCGTAGATCGAGCAGCATGTACATCCCAGGCAGTGCAACAGTCTTTAAGGGCCTGGCCAGCTTTATGGCTCCCCACCAAGACTGTGTCACCGCTCCCCAGTCACGGCTGAGTCGGCGGGAGCACTGTAAAAGGATGGTGAGGGAGTACGTAGCGGATCGCACGACCATCCTTGGTGACGCCTCTGCCCCCTACAACTACTGGGTGTCGAAGCTGGACACGTGGCCTGAACTAGCGCTGTATGCCCTGGAGGTGCTTGCTTGTCCTGCGGCTAGCGTCTTGTCGGAGAGGGTGTTTAGTGCGGCTGGGGGAATCATCACAGATAAGCGTAGCCGCTTGTCAACCGACAGTGCCGACAGGCTAACACTCATTAAGATGAACAAAGGCTGGATTTCCCCAGACTTCTGTTCTCCACCAGCGGACAGCAGCGATACGTAAGCAATACGTAGGCTGCACCCGCGGATGGAAGCTACGTTCTCTCTCACCATCCAAAACGGGGACATTTCTGTTTCATCAATCTGTGTCTAATATTCCTCCTCCTCCTCCTCCTGCTCCTCCTCCTGAAACCTCACGTAATCACGCTGAACGGGCAATTTTTCTTAGGGCCACAAGGCTCACTCAAATAATTTTTCAGAACAATTTTTAAAAGTTTCAATGCGCTTAAAAGCGTTGGAACTTTAACTTGAACCAATTTTTCGTTACACTGGGCTGCCTCCAGGCCTAGTTACCACTTAAGCCACATTAACCAAAGCGATTCACCTGCCATCTTGGTTGGGCATGGCCAATTTTTACTGAGGTACATTAGTACTGTTGGTACACCAATTTTTTGGGGCCCTCACCTACAGTGTAATCATAGTAATTTCTATGTTCTTCGCCTGCACTCATGGTACAGAAAGGTGTGTGGGGTTGGCCTACAGTTTAGCTACATAAATGTAACTTGTGCCTTGGCTATACTAAGGCTACTGAAATGGAACGAAGACTGCGCTCCCGCTATACTGCTGCTTCAGAATTGTTAATGGGGCCTGTCCTGAGTGCTACTATTGCTTACATGGAACGAAGACTGCGCTCCCGCTATACTGCTGCTTCAGAATTGTTAATGGGGCCTGTCCTGAGTGCTACTATTGCTTACATGGAACGAAGACTGCGCTCCCGCTATACTGCTGCTTCAGAATTGTTAATGGGGCCTGTCCTGAGTGCTACTATTGCTGACATGGAATGGACACGTGGAGAGGACACGTAGTGCCTCAAAAACATCCCCCTCCTCCTCCAACAGGGAAAACATTGTTGGCAAATGCCTTTGCATTGGTTCGTCTGGTGGCAGTCCAAGAATTTCACCTTTACCGATACAACAAGAGAGCCCCCACACCATCCCCCCGCCACGGCCCACTTAATCCTGGCACATTCCGAAAACCAACAAAATACAACCGTGCTACTAGGTCCGCAGTCACCACCACATTACCACCAACGCGGTTACTGTTAAGGTGCATATAACCACGGACACGTGGAGAGGACACGTAGTGCCTCAAAAACATCCCCCTCCAACAGGGAAAACATTGTTGGCAAATGCCTTTGCATTGGTTCGTCTGGTGGCAGTCCAAGAATTTCACCTTTACCGACACAACAAGAGAGCCCCCACACCATCCCCCCGCCACGGCCCACTTAATCCTGGCCACATTCCGAAAACCAACAAAATACAACCGTGCTACTAGGTCCGCAGTCATCACCACATTACCACCAACGCGGTTACTGTTAAGGTGCATATAACCACGGACACGTGGAGAGGACACGTAGTGCCTCAAAAACATCCCCCTCCAACAGGGAAAACATTGTTGGCAAATGCCTTTGCATTGGTTCGTCTGGTGGCAGTCCAAGAATTTCACCTTTACCGACACAACAAGAGAGCCCCCACACCATCCCCCCGCCACGGCCCACTTAATCCTGGCCACATTCCGAAAACCAACAAAATACAACCGTGCTACTAGGTCCGCAGTCATCACCACATTACCACCAACGCGGTTACTGTTAAGGTGCATATAACCACGGACACGTGGAGAGGACACGTAGTGCCTCAAAAACATCCCCCTCCAACAGGGAAAACATTGTTGGCAAATGCCTTTGCATTGGTTCGTCTGGTGGCAGTCCAAGAATTTCACCTTTACCGACACAACAAGAGAGCCCCCACACCATCCCCCCGCCACGGCCCACTTAATCCTGGCCACATTCCGAAAACCAACAAAATACAACCGTGCTACTAGGTCCGCAGTCACCACCACATTACCACCAACGCGGTTACTGTTAAGGTGCATATAACCAGTCTGACTGGGGCATGCAGACACCTTGACAGAATGAATAGTGTGTGGCACATAGCTTCCCCATTGCTATGCCCACGTGTGCAGCTCCTGATGGCGGTGGCACAGGATTCTATTTCTCATTGCTTCTGTACAGCATTGTGGGCTATCGCCCCGCCCCTATTAAAGAGGGTCGCTGCCTAGCCGTGCCAACCCTCTGCAGTGTGTGCCTGCGGTTTCTCCTCATGGCAGACGCACTTCTAAATAGACATGAGTGTGGCGTGGCATGAGGGCAGCTGAAGGCTGCGCAGGGACACTTTGGTGTGCGCTGTGGGGGGGAGGGGGGGCGGTTGGGCAGCATGTAACCCAGGAGAAGTGGCAGCGGAGTGTCATCCAGGCAGTGATTGTGCTTTGTTGTAGCTAGTGTGGTGCTTAGCAAAGGTATGCCATGCTAATGAGGGCTTTTCAGAAGTAAAAGTTGTTGGGAGGGGGGGGGGCACTCTTGCCGGTATTGTGGCTTAATAGTGGGACCTGTGAACTTGAGATGCAGCCCAACATGTAGCCCCTCGCCTGCCCTATCCGTTTCTGTGTCATTCCCATCACTTTGTTGAATTGCCCAGATTTTCACACATGAAAACCTTAGCGAGCATCGGCGAAATACAAAAATGCTCTGGTCGCCCATTGACTTCAATGGGGTTCGTTGTTCGAAACGAACCCTCGAGCATCGCGGGAAGTTCGTTCCGAATAACGAACACCCGAACATTTTGGTGTTCGCTCATCTCTAATCCTTACTTAAAAAAATGTATCTTTCATTTGGACATTCTCTATCCTAATTATTTGAACTTGGAGTTCAATATGGCACCTTTTATCTGACGTAATGGGAGAAATAGGGTCTATTAGTTCCTTCCATCTGTATCATTAGATAACTGTACAGTTGGTAATTTTCTGTAATTATTATATTTTATGTTTTTCTCTTTTTTTTTTTTTTAATCTTTTTTCAAAAATAAATATTTATTGTAGGATTTTAATATATTTCTTTTTGTTGTTTCTAGAGTTGGATGGTGTTGAAGATATTGAAGATATTTGGGCGGATTGCGGCTCTGGTTTGGTCCTGGTGTCATGGCTCCTCTAATTGTTGTGCATTCCCTTGCATAGAGATCATTGTATGAATTTTTCTATGAATACTTTTTCTATGAATATTTTCTCTATTAATTTTTTCTATAAAGAATTTTGTCGATGAAAAACCTTTTTATGAATTTTCTCTATGAATTTTTTCATGCAGTTCTTTATGAATTTTTTGTATAAAAAAGTTTATTTCTATGAACTGTCTTTGGAAATGATTTTGTAGAATAAACAGATTAATTGCAGCATTTTAGCTATAATGTGGTGTTTTTTTCTATTACTTGCTATTATATTCACATTTCAGGTGGCTAAAATGTGTGCTGCCCTTGATATATGCCTTGTGCATTACATAGATGAGTGTTCCGGACGGTCGTGCACAGCATGATGGGATATGTAGTCTTCTTACTGCATTAAGATGTGTGGCGGCAGTGCCGTAGTGCGCATGCGCCATCGGGCGTCGTTCAATACAACTCTCGCGTTCCTTTAGATATCCCGCACATGCGCGGTTAGTATAAATGGACGCCATCATTCCATTCAATGCTGGCATATGGTGCGAACATGGAGGGGATGCAGTGGAGCTATGCTGTGGGCCAACTGAAAGCTAGACGTCCACACACCACCTGGTAATTGTGATTGATGTCTGTAATAAGTGATTGTATTGGTTATTTTGGTGGTGGAAGGTGTTTATATTTCATATAAATTGTGTCTGTTTCTTGGGAGTAGCCAGCTTGAAAAAGACCCATTACGGATTGAAAGGTTGCTGGCACTTGGACCCAAGGTCTATTATTATATTTATCTCGCTGCCTGGAGCGCGCCATTTTCATCCCTTTATCAGGTTCCAAGAATTAAATTATAAAATTATCTCCAGATGGTATAAGACCCCAGTCTTACTCAACAAAATAGATCCAGACTATTCCCATCTATGTTGGAGATGCTCAGATGACATTGGATCGTAATCTCACATCTGTTTTCGGGTCTGCTTCTACAACCTTTTTGGGAAGAGATCCAGAAGTTACGAGGTCCTATCTTCAAATCTAACATCACCCTTACACCTGAGATCGTTTTTTTAAACTTGGATGCTCCAGGCCTCATAACTGAATACAAACCTATTTTCCCATTTCTCTTTAATGCGGCTGTTAGCGCAAAATTCGCTATTATAGATATACCGTGCGGTTCCAAATTAAATAATATGTGTACAGGCCTGGAGAGCCTTTCAAAGACCACACGTCTACATCATGTGCCCCCGAAATCAAAACTCCGTCTTTATTCAGTGCGCGTAAACTTAAATAAGTTTAACACAGAAAATGAAGTAATTTACAGTTACAGTGAGCTGATAGGCCATTTCTCAGAGGGAGGTATTTGTGAGGTAGCTTGTGATGTCATCCATCTGGGAGGAACTTCAGTGAGCACGCTCAGTTCATTCTTGAATTTAGCTTCATGAGAGAAACATCCTGTATCTCCTCTCTGTTTGCCAAGGACAGAGACATTCCTATGCCATGTGCTTTCAATTGGACCCCCCCCCCCCCCCACCATCTGAAGTAGCCAGTTTCTTTAATCAAAGGTTCAGAATCAACAACTCAATTCCCTAGACAATGCTGATGGTATCACAGGATTAACAAGACTCAACAGATTCCTGGCCATACAATGTATACGGACAGAGCTCAAACAAACCTATACAAATGGAATTGTAGTAAATGCAGGTAGCATTGTTCTGTATAAGTAAGACCAATATACATATGTTAGACCTCTCTATCTTATACAAAGAACTAACAAGTCGCATACACATTTCACAGTTACATCAAAGCTTCCTACACCAAACAGGTTTGAAGTCCACATGAATGTTCATAGCTATTCGTATGTAAAATACAGAATGGAGAATAAAGGAAAATACAAAATGGAGGATAAAGGACAAAATGGAGGGCTACAAATAGCCAATTATATTTGCACCACAATCCACCCTTTGGCTATTTGTAGCCATCATATCACTATTTTATAATGTGATCAAGAAACATAAAATAAACATACGATTTAGGGCTGGAATATGCATTTTGACATATCATGGTTTGATCTTCAAGTTCTATTAATGAACAATTAGCAGCTTCCAAATGTTTCCTTCAAATGTTCCATATTTTATATTCGTTTAATACTTCAAATATTAAAACATGCATATATATATATATATATATATATATATATATATATATATATATATACACATCAGACAATAATATCATGGAACTTTTCATTCCGCTCACAATTCCCTCCTTTGTTGTGCGTATTTTCATTCTCCTGGATAGTTTTTCCTTCCTATTTGTGTTCTCGGGCCTTTCCCTACCGCCTACAGGGGACCCTAGCTGTCACCTTCGCCATGAGGCTGCCTCCCGCAAGGGTGACACCACACGCCTGGGCCCTTTTCCTGTCTCCTGCCTTATCCCTTCCTACTGCTGGGTGATATCCAGGATAAGGAAAATACCACACAACACGTTACAGTTTCCCAACGGTATTCTAGGTAGATGGCTCCTGAAAGATTGATCTTTATTTCACGTTTTCTGCATAAGCCACCTTGTTCATAGTTTAGATGATATGTCTATTGTGATCGGCTTACCAAGGTGTGATCTCAGGTTATATTGTTTGTTACATGTTAACATTGGTCTGATTACACAATATGGCTGAATCATTGGTACATTTACTGCTACCTTATTGTACTTGTTGACATTTTTCTGGTCTTTGACACATTACCAGGGGCGTAACTATAGAGGATACAGAGAAAGCGGTTGCACCCGGGCCCAGGAGCCTTTTTGGGGCCCATAAGGCCTCTCTTCTTCATATAGGGAACCCAGTACTATGAGTAAAGCATTATAGTTCAGGGTCCGGTTCCAAGTTTTTCATTGGGGCCCGGGAGCTTCAAGTTACGCTTCTACACATTACATATGAAACAGTATAACCCTCTTCACAGGATGTACGTCTTTTGTTACCCTTATGAGGAAGAAGAGAAATGACAGCCCAATGACTGCAAGGATCCTACATATCACGAAGGATTATGGGCCACATTTGTCTCCTTCCTTGATTATCTTTATTCAATGTCTGACATGAACCCAAATTAGCTTTTCTTGAAGTTTCACTGTGATCGTAATGGTTAACAGCACTTGAAAGGATTCTTTGCATTTTGATCTGGAAACATGGAGAATACACATTTATGAGTGACAGATGATATAACTCCTGATATAAGGCACTCACATGGGAGGTAAGGCCCTCCTTTTTGGCCTGTAATAGGCATAGGCCTATTACAGGAGCCCTACGCAACAGAACATTTATAAGGACTCAACTTAGTCTTACATTTGGGCGTGGTTCTAACCAAGTAGATGACTAGTAAAATGTTTACCTTTATTATTTATTATTACTTCTGGTGTACCCAAATATTCAAAATTACTTTCATAAAACATATTCTTAGGTCATATTTTTGGCGTGTTAAAAATTATTATTTTTTTTTCTCAAGCCACGCCTCCAAATAACATGAAAAGAGGTCTATGCAAACCAACAACTCCAAACACCTACCTGTGGTAGCTGTATGCTATCATCCTACAGTCACTGATACAGATAGTCTGGCTCGCATCGAGAAGGTACCTTGACCAATTGGCCTGGATTGTAACGGGCGCATATCATGCATCCCTGTACAAACCCTATCGCAGCAGTGTTGAACCCTGGGGTAAGCCAAGCAGAAGACACCATACCACACGTTACCTCCTTGGATGGATGGGTTAGCTCAGCGATCAGGTGTGACATCATGGAGTACAGTGTGCAGGGGAGGCACAGGCATTTACCTTTCTGCCAGACCCCAGTAGCATTCCGCTCGCTTTTCCACTCCTCCTTTTTCTTCTTTTGAGGCCTGTTCCTGTAATTCAAGCAACAGAGAAATATCTACACCTGTTTCAGGTGCAAGCAGGTTACCAGCCGTTACCTCATTCAAGGGAAGTCAGGCTGCTGCGGTGCCTGCTCTCTGGTTCCTTCCAGCCTCAGTAGTTGTCTCTGTGGCATAAGCCTGGACTCTGATGATAAGTCACCTGTGCGGAAAGAGCTAAAAACTTGTAGAACAAAGACACTGCTTCTGCGTTCTGGATTGGCTTACTCAAGGACCCCATGAAACTCCCACTGTGCCACATAGATGTGAAATCGTGTACGATTCCCAATGTGTACCTTAAGTCGGTGCAGACACAGTCTTACCTGCAGCCAGCTTACATATTTCAGTGAGCGCCATCACCTCTATTTCCTGAGTAACTGAGTGTCTCATGAGGAAAAGAGTGGTTTTTGTACAATTACCTCTTTCTGTCGGTTACCACTGCATAGCCTGTTTTGCTTGTCCATTTCGTCGATATTTGGAACCATCTATGGGTAAAACTCAAGATTTACATTAATCATGGCAATTACAACATTATTGTTAGGACACCCAGTTTTCTGTTTTCATTAATCTTCAGACAATTGTACAATCATGTGCTTGCTATTTAATGTCATGGTCTGCACCTGCTGCCCCTTCCTCTCAACCTTCTGAATTCAGTAAAAGATATGAAACAGCATTTGGAACTATACCCCTCTTGATTGCGATATGTGAGGGTGCTAGTAGGGCAGTCTCATACATAGATAGTCTGGAAGCTGAAAGATGTTTTAATTTGCACTCTATACAGTATTTTATGACCCCTTGAGGAAGCATGACGTTAAGGGGCCCCACACCATCTCTGGTACCTGCAGGAAAACGTACAGCAAACAGGAGAGGAAATATTGTTATTACAATCTACGACCATAACAACTGCACCAATGATGGTTAATTACTGGTTACTAAGGGACTCGTATCCCTGATACCATTTGGGATATACTCAAATTCTGTCATTAAAAATTTTCTTATTTTTCAAATGTAACGATTTTCATGTAAAATACTGTTGTTATGGTGAAAATGAGATACACTCTAAAATAGAACTTTTGCTATTTATTTGACTAAAGTACTTATCAGGTGTCTCAAGTACACAATTACCTCATTTTAGTATCTTAATTCAATAATATTCAAATTAACACAACTCAATATTTTTAAATTCTCCACATACTCCTAGAACCTATATATATATATATATATATATATATATATATATATATATATATATATATATATATATATATATATATATATATATATATATATATATATATACTGTGGCAATCTTGGACTATTATCTCACACAACTACCCTCAGGAATAAAATTAGATGCCCCTCCTTTGGTCACCTACATTTGTTCAAGTGAGAGACTTAACGTGGAGTCTAAGAGTGACCTTCCCTCTATACATTACCACAATATACATATATATACACCAACATCCACTTAAATGGAGACACACTTCTCTCCTAGGCTGGTCTGTGTGGAGGGTGGAGCAGGACCTCTTCCCATTGTTCTTACTTCCCATCTCCTTACATCACCTAGCTCCACCCCCTGTGGTCTGGCTCAGCGTTTGGTCTTTCTTGCCTCATTTCATTTCTAGCCACCGGACAGTATATACCATATAACACAATCTAACTCTCATACGGGCCCTTCATTTATACACACAAATTCACACTCACTGGGGTTTTCACTCACTTATACACAGACTGATAAGTATCTCATGTGAAGTGGAAACTGGGATTGTATTTATTGTACATAGAACTTCCCATATTGAACAAAGTATATATATAAGAAAACTCTTATGTACCGCGGTTTTTACATATTTTGTTCAGAATAGGCTATCCAATGACAAACATAATACAACTTATGCCCATTTCCACCCACATACTTATATTCACCACTCCAGATAGCAGCCATTATCACCGTTCATTGTTAAACCTTCTACCTTTCCTTAACTCATCGACTTGCTTTTTCCTTTCCCATTTTTGTGTGTCCAGTTATGTTTACAAACATCATCTCATTGAATTTGCTTGCGAGTCATACTTCGATTTTTCCCACACCTCACGACACAGGTCTGGCTTATCTTATTAATAAGCACTTACAATTTCACCCCTGCCCATCTTGTCGTAATTGGAAAAATCCTTAATTAATTGAGATTCTCTACTCCCGCACCTCATGGCACAGATCTGTACTTTTTGGCACCACATTGTGGAACCTCAACAGTCCGTTTGGCCTGCCATAATCGGAGCAGAATCTCTGGCTAGCCCACATCTCTACTCCAAGCCCAAATTCCCTTGAGTTGAGGTATGCCAACATGGCAAATGCAAGCATTCCATGTGCACCCCTCTCCCCACATAACAAAGGGAGACCTCTTCAGCCACATGTTGAACAATGGAAACTCACCGCATGGACACTCTCAGCAACTTTATCAACTTTCCTTTTTGCTTTCTTTTAACAAGTTATACTACTTTCTTTGTTCCTTATTAACCTGCACAGTCTGTTCACACCATTCACTACTACAGAGAATATATAAACCCCCATAGCTCACACCTTCTTTCACTCAGGACATTTTCTTCACAGACAACATAAAAACAACACAGTATATCTATTTCATAGTTCTTTTGATACAGACTTATCATATTTCAACTCACCCGGCCTGGGGCGGATCATAGCAGAGAGGGAGAGATGGGACAGGTACAAGAATAACTTATTACCTTGTTTGAGCTCATTATCTGTCCGTCTCTGCTTCGAAGTCCCCTTGTGTCCGGATAACGATGAAATATCTTCATATCTCTGTATCTTCATTATCCCAGCGGTGCCTCCAAATTTGTTAGCGCAAAATTCGCTATTATAGATATACCGTGCGGTTCCAAATTAAATAATATGTGTACAGGCCTGGAGAGCCTTTCAAAGACCACACGTCTACATCATGTGCCCCCGAAATCAAAACTCCGTCTTTATTCAGCGCGCGTAAACTTAAATAAGTTTAACACAGGAAATGAAGTAATTTACAGTTACAGTGAGCTGATAGGCCATTTCTCAGAGGGAGGTATTTGTGAGGTAGCTTGTGATGTCATCCATCTGGGAGGAACTTCAGTGAGCACGCTCAGTTCATTCTTGAATTTAGCTTCATGAGAGAAACATCCTGTATCTCCTCTCTGTTTGCCAAGGACAGAGACATTCCTATGCCATGTGCTTTCAATTGGACCCCCCCCCCCCACACACACCATCTGAAGTAGCCAGTTTCTTTAATCAAAGGTTCAGAATCAACAACTCAATTCCCTAGACAATGCTGATGGTATCACAGGATTAACAAGACTCAACAGATTCCTGGCCATACAATGTATATGGACAGAGCTCAAACAAACCTATACAAATGGAATTGTAGTAAAAGCAGGTAGCATTGTTCTGTCACATTTCACAGTTACATCAAAGCTTCCTACACCAAACAGGTTTGAAGTCCACATGAATGTTCATAGCTATTCGTATGTAAAATACAGAATGGAGAATAAAGGAAAATACAAAATGGAGGATAAAGGACAAAATGGAGGGCTACAAATAGCCAATTATATTTGCACCACAATCCACCCTTTGGCTATTTGTAGCCATCATATCACTATTTTATAATGTGATCAAGAAACATAAAATAAACATACAATTTAGGGCTGGAATATGCATTTTGACATATCATGGTTTGATCTTCAAGTTCTATTAATGAACAATTAGCAGCTTCCAAATGTTTCCTTCAAATGTTCCATATTTTATATTCGTTTAATACTTCAAATATTAAAACATGCATATATATATATATATATACACATCAGACAATAATATCATGGAACTTTTCATTCCGCTCACACGGCTAAAATTTCTGGAGAGACAACACAGCTCCCTCCATCCTGGAGTGGTATAAAGAGGCGAACATTATTTGTTCTTTTCAGAAAGTGAGAGCTAGGCGGGTAGGAGACTTGAAGAAGTTCACAAATTTCTGGAACGCCTGGCTCTTCCTCACATGTGGAGACTACGGCCCACTCCTGCAACCTGTTGTTGCCTCCTAATTACTGAGTCTTTTCTCTATGTTCTTTATCTGGACATTCTACACTAGCGACTATCCCTTACATGATTATTTTCTCCTATCTGTTGGTTTTCATCATAGGTCCAACAGAGCTGTCAATGTTCTTTGTTATGTACACGATTGATTGCTTTATTTTGTTATTACCTTTCCTTTTTTTCCATTTGTATTGTAACCCCCCTTTCCCCTTTTATATTAATCAAAAAATAAAGAATATATACAAAAAAATTGTCAAAATTTGCTAAAAATATTGCTTAAAAAAAAGCATAGCTATTAATCTAGAGAAAAAATAAAAATGGCAAAAAATAAAACTAAATGTCATCAATCAGGAAAAATTTTATAACTGACACTGAGAGAAATGTAGGAGTTGGATGCCATCATGTAGAGGTTACTGCTGTTCTGCTGTTGGGTCTCCTGGAGACTTTCTCTTCACTCCCATTTGGGAACTAGTTATTGGCAATTAATTAGCATCCTGTTGGATGGGATATCAGCCATTACAGTGATTAATCTCAGGTGTTTATTCTTCACCTGATAAAAAGACTTTGAATGTTGTTTGGGTAAGAAGATGAGAAGAACAGAAAGCTTGATGTCAAATCCACAGTGCTGCTCTATCTCAGGAACATGTAGATGTATGAAGATCTGAATTCTCTTCTGTTAGGACAGAGGAACCTACTAGTTGTTTTGTTGAATGCAAGCTTATCCCTGGTTCTTTTGGCCCTATCACCAGCCGGGATCTTAAGAATTGCCAAGTTTTTTTCCACAATATTGACTAATTTATATCTATGCCCCATTAAGATTCAGGTATGATAAGTGATGGCAATTTAGCTACGTTGTATGAAGTAGGCTGTAATCCCCTTGTCCCTTCAGTGGCGCAGGTTACTGAGCTGTCCCTCCTCCATTCTTAACATCAAAGTTGTGATTGCTCAGTTTAGCCCCTATGTATGGAGAGAAACTAAGCAGAAAGTTTGTGCATGGAGAGATTGTTAAGTCACAAAGGTAAAGTGTTGTATTATTTAAACCTCTTCCAGACCAGAGATTTTTTATTTTTCCTTTTTTTTCTACCTGCCTTCCAAGAGCATTAAGTTGATGCAGAGAGAGATCGTTAAGTTACAAGATCAAGTTTTGTTTATTTGTACCTACAATGTATTCTAAATGAATAATTAGATGTTCTTGTAAGTTCTTACTTTTGCAGAATTAGTACTTTATAGTGCTGCAGAGGCTGATTGACACCAATCTATTTTACATGAAGATTATGAGAAAAATACAAAGTTACAAAGTTCTGCCAAATGGAGATTCTGCTATCACCAAGTGAGGTCTTTATATTCATATTTTAAACTAATAATCACTTTGCCAGAATATCTTATGCAGTTCATAGATGTAGCGTAGTATAATATAATCTACATGCACCAATTAAGAAAATAAATTATTCACCAAGAAGTTGTCGAAATCAAATAAAACTATCTCTGTGTGAATGTATTGATGATTTAAGTGAGGGATTACAATATAAGAGTGAAATGATAAACTTATTGGGTTAAACTGTACAATTCAAAGGAGGCTCCTAGAAGTGTTGGGCCACCTCTAGCCTGGATACATGATGAGACACAGTCAGGTATGGATACATACAGGTTTTGTATGGTATCATGCATCACATTTGCCTTAAAGGCTTGATTAGCGATGAATCTGCCAACAGGGTAGAACAAGGAAGTATGCAATCTGGCTGTGTATGGGAGACCAGTACTCTGCTGAAAAATGCCTGTTGGGAGCTCTGTCATGAGAGGCAACACATGCGGCTGCAGGATGTCTGGCATATATCACTGAGCTGTTAATATCCTTCCTATCAGTAGGGGTGACCTAGATCACACCAGCAGTTGGGGTCATATGTCACTCCACAGCAAACGCAGAACTGAAGTGCTCACCATGAGACCTCCATACTTGAACATGACTGTCATTGACCCTCAAACAGAATCTGGAAAAGACGATACAGTTCCAGTCCATAGCAGTCCAGGTTTCTCATTAGCACCAATGCAAATGAAGGTGAAGGTGCTGGGGTCTTAATGGCAAGACACATAACAGGTGCTGTGACACCAAATTTCCTTCTGCTAAGTGCCTGGAAATGGTTCTGTCACAGACATGGTTCTGTGTCTGGATGGTGGACAACTGAACTGCTAGGTCTGCTTGTACTTGTCAGTGGATCAAATGATCCTCCCAACTAGTGGTCTGTCTGGACCCTCTTTGCCATGTGTGCCCTCACATATCTATTGCTCCCAACACTCCTAACAGCTTGATTAGAATGGCCTAGATGGTGTGAATTTGTTGAAATGACCATCGTGCTTCTCTCACTGCAATGATGTGCCCTCTCTCAAAGTGCGTTAATTGTGCAAAATGTCTTTGAGTGTGTCACAGAGGCATTACTAGTAGTCAACGGTCTATCAACAAGAGGTACACTATGCAACAAGATACATTAGCAACATGGAAAGGATTGTCCTGCTCACTAAGGCAGATGTGCGGGTGGATGGTAATTTTGGGAGTGCAGGATGATTAGGCAGCTAGATGGGTGGCAGAGGGAGGGGTGGAGGGAAGAGATCTAGTCAAATTTCTCTAAACATTCCCAGAGAGAATTCATTTTTAATATTTTTCATGGAAAATAGAACTTTTAGAAATTAGAGCCTTGGCGTTTTGATGGATGAGGTAATAGGGGGAAGAGTTACGTCTTTAAATTGGAGGATGATAATGGTTATCCAAATGTTCCATTTGTCGTTGAAGTGGTCTAGTTTTCCACCTTGAATTGCTATCATTTTTGTATATGCAGTTGATTGAAACTGTTAGTATGATATCTTCTGTGGAAGATATTACTTTTTCAGTTTTGTTCTATTGTAAGTTGGGAAGCATGGAGAACATGACATGTGATAGTTCTGAAATTAAGTAGTAAGTTACAAATGCCGAGCAGTAAAAGGGCTAGCCCCTGACTTCTTTTTATTTGAGGTGAAGGGGAAAGTGACTTCAAGCAGTAGAACACTGAACCCCACAGACTAGAAATAAGTGGGCAGCTCCAAAAAATGTGGAAAAGCATGCTCCTAGAGTATTGGTGGAATTCAGTTTCTGGTCCCACAAGAACATTGGTATGTGGATGTGTGTAGCTGGATGGGAGTGGGTAAATTTCCTGATTTGGATAAAGGTGAATAGAATTCTGATGAGGGAACTTCATATCTTTCTTGTAACAAGGAAAAAGGTATAAAGTAGTCTGTCCTTTGTAATTAATACAGATGTTCGCAGCTACAAATATACGTGTATGTTATTCAAATGACCAATAAAAATCATTGAAAAAGAAATTAGAATTTAATATAACTTATTGGTTATACTTATTGTTGAACAATTTCCAACTATTTGATGCATAAAACCTCTTAACATTTCTGTTTTTAAGGCTCTGACTTTCTTGGAAGCTGAATGAAGTATTAATGAGGTTTGGGTTGGATTTTATGAAGAACCTTTGACAGCAGAAGGAAATTTTATATTCCATTGTGACACCAAAGACTTCGACTACAGAAATTGTGGTTGAAATTTAAGGTTTTGGGGATGAAAAAGTTGCCATTTTTAGTAACACAAACAAAATTATGGAAGTCTTTTGGTGGGATTAAACGTCTAAAAATATAAATGATATACATATAACATGGATAATGTAAACCAGACGTTGCTGACAGAACTGATCTTGGTTGGGTTTACTCAGAACTTTCAGACTTGTATTTTACTGTTTGTCCTGTTCTTTATCATGTATATATTGACCATCCTGGGGAACAGTTTTCTGATTTTCACCATCATCGTCAGTCCTCAGTTACACACTCCGATGTATTATTTCCTCTGTAATTTGTCTTCTATTGATTTAGGCTACACATCATCCTCGATACCAAAACTTCTGCTGGATTTATTTTCTAATACAAGGACAATTTCTGTCACCGGATGCTTGATCCAAATGAACTTTGCTCTTTTTCTAGGTGTAGCTGAATGTATATTACTGGCTGTGATGGCCTATGATCGATATGTAGCTATATGCTTTCCCTTACATTACACTGTCATTATGAGTTGGAGAGTATGTAATTGCATCACTATCGTTATGTGGTCAGGGAGTTTTATTGGGACTCTTATACCAAATATCATAAAGCCTCTTGTGTTCTGTAAGAGAAACCAATTAAACCATATTTCTTGTGAGATTTTAGCGGTACTCGAGGTGGCTTGTGGGGATCTCACCATCACTAAAATGCATATGTTTTTTCAGAGTATTGTTGTTTTAATATCACCACTTCTATTCATTATTGTCTCTTATATTTGTATCATCATCTCTGTATTGAAGATCAGTTCAGTGGGCGGTAGATCTAAAGCCTTCTCCACCTGCGCTTCCCACCTCACGGTGGTTATTATGTTTTACGGGACAAGTGTGGTCATGTACATGGGACAGGCAAGATTTTCTTCTTCCCTGAAATATATTTCTTTAGTTTATGGTGTTGGAACTCCAGTACTAAATCCTTTCATCTACAGCCTGAGAAATAAAGATGTGAAAGAGGCCTTTTTGAAAAAGATTCTGATACATATTGGCCATCAATTCTGTAACTGTGTAAGTGATGTTAAAAACTCTTGTATGAAAAAGACAAAAGTATTGTAGAGGTAATACCTTCATTGGCTAACTAGAATAATTCTTTGTGCAAGCTTTTAGGGCTCAGGGGCTCCTTCATCAGAAAAGATAAAGGGGGCACAGAGAGAAAAACCCCAGCATTTATATAGTATTGCATGAAGATAAACCAGAGTCAGATAGCTAATTTTGTGCATAAGATGAAAGGGGGAGAGGAGATGACTTAGGAAGAAACAGATCAGGCTGTTGGGGGGTGAAGTCTCCATATAAACCCAGGTGTTAATTTGAGCCCTTGTGTTAATAGCTAGAAATGTCTTATCAGTTTGACCTCACACATTTTCCTTTCACAGTCGTTTTTAAGATGACCTTAAACTATTCAAACTTTTAGATCCATTAAACTGTGATCTGGTCCAGAGAAATGGGGTAATATTGAGGAACCTTTCCTCTAGACTTGATCACAGTTTAATGGATCTAAAAGTCCCAAAACTTTAAGGTCCTCTTAAGAAACAGAAAAATGTGTGAACTCAAACAAATAACTTTCCAGATCTTAGCCCCTTGAGTGGCACGCCCGGAAATTTTCTGTGACGAGCTCCACTGCCCATGGCGATATAACTCGGAAGATTTCCGGGTTATGTTTCACTATGGGACCTGCAGAGCACATTGCCATATGCTGTGGCAGTGTGCTCTGCTGCATAGACCCACACAGAACAGTGCAGGACTTTGAAAAAAGAAGCAGGAATATATTATCGATCTGCCAGCAATCTCCCACTTCTATTTTCAAACTCCTGCACTGCTTTGTCTACAGGTTGCCACGGAGACCATCGACTTGTCAGAAGCCAGTTGATGGTCTCTGTGGCAGGGTAAGGGCTGGTGCTTGGCTGTCAGAGGATAGCCAGGCACCAGCTCTTACAGCAGAGAATGGAGAAAACCTTGGATCTCTGCTGTGTTAAACCTTTACATGCCGCGGTCTATGCGACTGCAGCATGTAAAGGGCTGTCACCATCGGACCCCCGGAATGTGATAAGTGGGTCCTGATGGGTCTCTGTGGAAGTCCCCTAAAGGGACAAAAAAAATTTAAAAAGTAAAAAAAAAAAAGTGGAAAAAATTATTAAAAAAATTAAAATAAAATCACTTTCCTCCCTGTGTTGTAATGAGAAGGAAGTTAGTAAAATATTTAACCCCTTAATGATGCGGCTCTTTTTTTTTCACCTTCTCTTTTTTTTCCTCCCCCAGTTTAAAAAATCATAACTCCTTTATTTATTCATCAATGTCGCTGCAGGAGGGCTTGTTTTTTGCGGAACGAGTTGTATTTTTCAATAGTGCTATTTAAAGTACCATTTAATGTATTGAAAAACTTTTACAAAACTGTGGATTAAAATGAAAAAAAAAATGATATTCCAACATCGTTTTGTTTCTACGGCGCACAAACTGCAAGAAAAATGACATGATAACTTTATCCTATTGGTCAGTACGATTACTACGATACCAAACTATATTTGTATTTGTATTTTTTTTAAGGACATTTAAATTATTTTCTACTGCATCTCTTGCGCGCAATAACTTTTTTAATTTTTCCGTTGACATAGTTGATTGAGGGCTCATTTTTTTCGGGATGTCCTGTAGTTTACGTTAGTACTAATTCGGAATACATACGACTTTTTGATCACTTTTTATTGCATTTTTTCTGGGAGACAGGGTGACTGAAAAAGTGCATTTCTGGCGTTCTTTATTTTTTTTTTTGGACTATGTTTACCGTGTGCGGTAAATAATGCCCTACTTTGATAGATCTGACTTTGCAGACTCGGCGATACCAAATATGTATTTTTCTTTTATAATTTTGATTTTTTTTATTATAGATATGGCAAAAGGAGGGTGATTTAAACTTTTATTACTTTTTTTTAACTGTGAAAAAGTCATTAAAAAGAAAAAAACTATTCCAATTTGGTATGGGCATAATTGTACTGGCCTGTAGAATTACTTTAATATATTATTATACTGCTCAGAGAATGCAGGGAAAAATAAAAACATGTCAGAATTACAGATTTTATTAATCTTGCCAGTAGAAAAAAATGGAATAAAAAGCGATCAAAATTTTACATGTTCCTAAAAATTAAATAAATGAAGAGTAGAGTTCATCTCGCAAAAAATAAGGCCTTCTAGAGCTCCGGCAATGGAAAAAAAATTAATACAGCTCTTGGAATGTGGCGACACAAATGCAAACCTTTAAGAAAAAAAAATGTTTAAAATGTACAAAAATAGCAAAACATAAAAAAAAATGTATAAACTTGGCATCGCCGGAATCGTGTTGACTCAGAGAATAATGTTATCACATTCATTATTCTGCACACTGAGGCCTCGGTCACACAGGCGTTTTTTGCCGCGATTTGCGGATCGCATGACCTGGGCCGAAAAATCGCTCGAAAAATCAGCTCCTAGCCGCGTTTGCTTTGCAACGGGCCCGAGTCGTGGAGCGCTGTCCAGCCCATTCAATTCAATGGAGCCAGCAATACAGCTGGCTCCATTGAAAGCAATGGGCTGCGGGCGATCTCAGGATGAATTTTCGGGAAGGGCTTAAAAATATAAGCCCTTCCCTGAAAATCATCCAAAAATGTGTAAAAAGTAAAAAAAAAAAATATACTCACTAGAGATGAGCGAACGTACTCGTCCGAGCTTGATGCTCGTTCGAGTATTAGCGTGTTCGAGATGCTCGTTACTCGAGGCGAGCACCACGCGATGTTCGAGTTACTTTCACTTTCATCTCTGAGACATTAGCGCGCTTTTCTGGCCAATAGAAAGACAGGGAAGGCATTACAACTTCCTCCTGTGATGTTCCAGCCCTATCCCACCCCCCTGCAGTGAGTCGCTGGGGAGATCAGGTGTCACCCGAGTATTTAAATCTGCCCCGCCCGAGGCTCACCACAGATGCATTCTGACATAGATCAGGGAAAGTGCTACTGATGCTGCTGCTGCTATAGGGAGAGCGTTAGGAGTTATCTTAGGCTCGAAGAACCCCAACGGTCCTTCTTAGGGCCACATCTGACCATGTGCAGTACTGTTGAGGCTGCTTTTAGCAGTGTTGCACTTTTTTTTTTTTTCGTATATTGGGCGTGCAGAGCATTGCGTCCTGAGTCTGCAGTCATTGTACATAGTATAGGGCCAGTACTGGTGAGGCAGGGACAGTGGGAAAGGTGAAAGAGATATACTGTCTATATAGGCAGTGGGCTTTTTCAAACAAATTTGGGAAAAAAACTATATTTGGGCTGCCTGTGACCGTCCTCAGTGTACTGCGTGTCTGCTGGGGGTAGTAGTCCTAATTAATACGCAGCTAAGTGTTACAGCAGGCTTGCGCAAAACTGTTTCCTGGCTCTGCGTTGCCCGTCTGCTGTCTCAACTCAGCCATTCAAAAAATAGAAGCAAAACACTTAAGGCCTACTAGTGGCGTTTGGCCACTTGACTGCTTGAGCGCTGTGAACTCCAATAGCTCAGTCATGCGCACCTACGTCTCACTACAGGCATGCACTAAATTGTTTCCTGGCTCTGCGTTGCCTGTGACATCACCGCCGTCATCCCGTCCACAAGGAAACAGTATACATATATATGCTGCCTACAGTATCTGTCTGCTGTCTCAACTCAGCCTTTCAAAAAATAGAAGCAAAACACTTAAGGCCTACTAGTGGCGTTTGGCCACTTGACTGCTTCAGCGCTGTGAATTCCACTAGCTGAGTCATACGCACCTACGTCTCACTACAGGCGTGCGCTAAATTGTTTCCTGGCTCTGCGTTGCCCGTGACATCACCGCCGTCATCCCGTCCACAGGGAAACAGTATACATATATACACTGCCTACAGTATCTGTCTGCTGTCTCAACTCAGCCTTTCAAAAAATAGAAGCAAAACACTTAAGGCCTACTAGTGACGTTTGGCCACTTGACTGCTTGAGCGCTGTGAATTCTAATAGCTCAGTCATACGCACCTACGTCTCACTACAGGCTTGCGCAAAATTCTTTCCTGGCTCTGCTGTGCGTTCCGTAAGCGAAGTCAGCCTCCAACCACAGGCCAATAAGTGGCACATTTAATTGCAGCGTTCTGTTTCTGCACTACTGGTAAAACACCATGCTGAGGGGTAGGGGTAGGCCTAGAGGACGTGGACGCGGGCGAGGACGCGGAGGCCCAAGTCAGGGTGTGGGCACAGGCCGAGCTCCTGATCCAGGTGTATCGTAGCCGACTGCTGCGGGATTAGGAGAGAGGCACGTTTCTGGCGTTCCCAGATTCATCTCACAATTAATGGGTCCACGCAGTAGACCTTTATTAGAAAATGAGCAGTGTGAGCAGGTCGTGCCAAATTTCATGTTTGTACAAAACCGAGGAGTTGATAATTAGAGATGAGCAAGCACACTCGTCCGAGCTTGATGCTCGTTCGAGCATTAGGGTGTTCGAGATGCTCGTTACTCGAGACGAGCACCACGCGGTACTCGAGTCAATTCCATTTCCATCCCTGCATGTTTAGCGCCATTTTTTAGCCAATAGACATGCAGGGAAAGCATTACCACTTCCTCCTGTGACGTGCCAGCCCTATCCCACCCCCCTGCAGTGAGTGGCTAGCGAAATCAAGTGACCACTGAGTACATAAAGCGGTCCCGTCCGCGGCTCGCCTCAGACAGACACTGGGAGAAATTACGGAAAGTGCTGCTGCTTATTCAGGGATAGTGTTAGCGTAGGATCCTGTCCTCAAGAACCCCAACGGTCCTTCTTAGGGCCACATCTGACCATGTGCATAACTGTGTGGCTGGCTAGGAGCAGTTTTGCACAATTTTTTTTTTATCTCGGGCTGTGCAGGCTATTACAGCTATAGCGTTTTAAGTCTGCAGTCTGCAATACAGAGTATAGGGAAAGTGCTGCTGAGATAGGGACAGTGGTTGTGTAGGATCCTGTCTACAAGAACCCCAACGGTCCTTCTTAGGGCTAAGTCTGACCGTCTGAAATTTGCAGGGTGTCTGGTGGGAGTTGCAGTGCATCACTATTGCACAGCTAGGCCTTTTTGCAGCCTTCCTTATTCTTTGTTTCTGCCTGGAGTTAGCTTTACAATACCGCTGTCAGCGTGAAAGCGTATACAAAAAAATCCATAATTATTTACACTGCTCTGTGTTTGCTCTATTCGTAATCGACCATGCTGAGGGGTAGGGGTCGAGTACATGGACGCGGGGCGAGGACGCAGAGGTCCAAGTGAGGGTGTGGGCACAGGCTGAGTTCCTGGTCCAGGTGACTCACAGCCAGCTGCTGCAGGATTAGGAGAGAGGCAAGTTTCTGGGGTCCCCAGTTTCATATCACAATTTTTGGGTCCACGTGGTAGACCTTTCTTACAAACAGAGCAGTGTGAGCAGGTCCTGTCGTGGATGGCAGAAAGTGCATCCAGCAATCTATCGACCACCCAGAGTTCTATGCCGTCCAGTGCTGCAACTCTGAATCCTCTGGCTGCTGCTCCTCCTTCCTCCCAGCCTCCTCACTCCATTACAATGACACATTCTGAGGAGCAGGCAGACTCCCAGGAACTGTTCTCGGGCCCCTGCCCAGAATGGGCAGCAATGGTTCCTATCCCACCAGAGGAGTTTGTCGTGACCGATGCCCAACCTTTGGAAAGTTCCCGGGGTCCGGGGGTGAGGCTGGGGACTTCCGGCAACTGTCTCAAGAGCTTTCAGTGGGTGAGGAGGACGACGACGATGAGACACAGTTGTCTATCACTCAGGTTATAGTAATTGGAGTAAGTCCGAGGGAGGAGCGCACAGAGGATTGGGAGGAAGAGCAGCAGGACGATGAGGTGACTGACCCCACCTGGTTTGCTAAGCCTACTGAGGACAGGTCTTCAGAGGGGAAGGCAAGTGCAGCAGCAGGGCAGGTTGGAAGAGGCAGTGCGGTGGCCAGGGGTAGAGGCAGGGCCAGACCAAATATTCCACCAACTGTTTCCCAAAGCGCCCCCTCGCGCCATGCCACCCTGCAGAGGCCGAGGTGCTCAAAGGTCTGGCAGTTTTTCACTGAGAGTGCAGACGACCGGCGAACAGTGGTGTGCAACCTTTGTCGGGCCAAGATCAGCCGGGGAGCCACCACCACCAGCCTCACCACCACCAGCATGCGCAGACATATGATGGCCAAGCACCCCACAAGGTGGGACGAAGGCCGTTCACCACCTCCGGTTTGCATTACTGCCTCTCCCCCTGTGCCCCAACCTGCCACTGAGATCCAACCCCCCTCTCTGGACACAGGCATGACCGTCTCCCAGCCTGCACCCACACCCTCACCTCCGCTGTCCTCGGCCCCATTCACCAATGTCTCTCAGCGCACCGTCCAGCCGTCGCTAGCGCAAGTGTTGGAGCGCAAGCGCAAGTATGCCGCCACGCACCCGCACGCTCAAGCGTTAAATGTGCACATAGCCAAATTGATCAGCCTGGAGATGCTGCCGTATAGGCTTGTGGAAACGGAGGCTTTCAAAAACATGATGGCGGCGGCAGCCCCGCGCTGCTCGGTTCCAAGTCGCCACTACTTTTCCTGATGTGCCGTCCCAGCCCTGCACGACCACGTCTCCCGCAACATTGTACGCGCCCTCACCAATGCGGTTACTACCAAGGTCCACTTAACAATGAACACGTGGACAAGCACAGGCAGGCAGGGCCACTATATCTCCCTGACGGCACATTGGGTGAATTTAGTGGAGGCTGGGACCGAGTCAGAGCCTGGGACCGCTCACGTCCTACCCACCCCCAGAATTGCGGGCCCCAGCTCGGTGCTGGTATCTGCGGCGGTGTATGCTTCCTCCACTAAACCACCCTCCTCCTCCTCCTCCTCCTCCAATGCAACCTCTGTCTCGCAATCAAGATGTGTCAGCAGCACGTCGCCAGCAGTCGCTGTCGCGGGGCGTGGCAGCACAGCGGTGGGCAAGCGTCAGCAGGCCGTGCTGAAACTACTCAGCTTAGGAGAGAAGAGGCACACGGCCCACGAACTGCTGCAGGGTCTGACAGAGCAGACCGACCGCTGGCTTTCGCCGCTGAGCCTCCAACCCGGCATGGTCGTGTGTGACAACAGCCGTAACCTGGTGGTGGCTCTGCAGCTCGGCAGCCTCACGCACGTGCCATGCCTGGCCCACGTCTTTAATTTGGTGGTTCAGCGCTTTCTGAAAAGCTACCCACGCTTGTCAGACATGCTCGGAAAGGTGCGCCGGCTCAGTGCACATTTCCGCAAGTCCAACACGGACGCTGCCACCCTGCGGACCCTGCAACATCGGTTTAATCTGCCAGTGCACCGACTGCTGTGCGACGTGCCCACACGGTGGAACTCTACGCTCCACATGTTGGCCAGGCTCTATGAGCAGCGTAGAGCTATAGTGGAATACCAACTCCAACATGGGCGGCGCAGTGGGAGTCAGCCTCCTCAATTCTTTACAGAAGAGTGGGCCTGGTTGGCAGACATCTGCCAGGTCCTTGGAAACTTTGAGGAGTCTTCCCAGATGGTGAGCGGGGATGCTGCAATCATTAGCGTCACCATTCCTCTGCTATGCCTCTTGAGAAGTTCCCTGCAAAGCATAAAGGCAGATGCTTTGCGCTCGGAAATGGAGGCAGGGGAAGACAGTATGTCGCTGGATAGTCAGAGCACCCTCCTGTCTATATTTCAGCGCGTTGAGGAGGAGGAGGAGGAGGTGGAGGAGCATGAGGAAGAGGGGGAAGAGACAGCTTGGCCCACTGCTGAGGGTACCCATGCTGCTTGCCTGCCATCCTTTCAGCGTGTATGGCCGGAGGAGGAGGAGGATCCTGAAAGTGATCTTCCTAGTGAGGACAGCCATGTGTTGCGTACAGGTACCCTGGCACACATGGCTGACTTCATGTTAGGATGCCTTTCTCGTGACCCTCGCGTTACACGCATTCTGGCCACTACGGATTACTGGGTGTACACACTGCTCGACCCACGGTATAAGGAGAACCTTTCCACTCTCATACCCGAAGAGGAAAGGGGTTCGAGAGTGATGCTATACCACAGGACCCTGGCGGACAAGCTGATGGTAAAATTCCCATCCGACAGCGCTAGTGGCAGAAGGCGCAGTTCCGAGGACCAGGTAGCAGGGGAGGCACGGAGATCAGGCAGCATGTACAGCACAGGCAGGGGAACACTCTCTAAGGCCTTTGACAGCTTTATGGCTCCCCAGCAAGACTGTGTCATCGCTCCCCAGTCAAGGCTGAGTCGGCGGGAGCACTGTAAAAGAATGGTGAGGGAGTACGTAGCCGATCACACGACCGTCCTCCATGACGCCTCTGCCCCCTACAACTACTGGGTGTCGAAGCTGGACACGTGGCCTGAACTCGCGCTGTATGCCCTGGAGGTGCTTGCTTGTCCTGCGGCTAGCGTTTTGTCAGAGAGGGTGTTTAGTGCTGCTGGGGGAATCATCATGGATAAGCTTACCCGCCTGTCAACCGACAGTGCCGACAGGCTTACACTCATAAAGATGAACAAAGCCTGGATTTCCCCAGACTTCTCTTCTCCACCAGCGGACAGCAGCAATACCTAAACAATACGTAGGCTGCACCCGCGGATGGAAGCATCGTTCTCTATCACCATAAAAAACGGGGACCTTTTAGCTTCATCAATCTGTGTATTATATTCATCCTCCTCCTCCTGCTCCTCCTCCTGAAACCTCACGTAATCACCCCGAACGGGCAATTTTTCTTAGGCCCACAAGGCTCAGTCATATAATTTTTCTAAACAATTTTTATACGTTTCAATGCTCATTAAAGCGTTGAAACTTGCACCTGAACCAATTTTTATTTTAACTGGGCTGCCTCCAGGCCTAGTTACCAATTAAGCCACATTAGCCAAAGCGATTAATGGGTTTCATCTGCCCTCTTGGTTGGGCATGGGCAATTTTTCTGAGGTACATTAGAACTGTTGGTACACCAATTTTTTGGGGCCCTCGCCTACAGTGTAATCCAATTAATTTTTTGTCCACCTGCATTAAAGCTGACGTCACATCAGCTGTGCTGGGCACTGCAATGGTATATATTTATGTACCGCCGGTGGCTTCCTGGCACCCACCCATGCTGTCGGTCCACATGGACTTCCCATTAGGGTGATGTACCTGCCTGTGTATACTTATAAAAAACTTGAGCCTGACTGGGGCATGCAGTTTGGGCCGAAGCCCACCTGTAATTAATCAGACGTTAGCTCTGCTGTCCAGGGCACTGCAGTGGGTTATATTTTTGTACCGCCAGTGGGTTCCAGGGAGCCACCCATGGTATCGGTCCACACGGACTTTACATTAGGGAGTTGTACCTGCCTGTGTCTATGTATTAAAAACCCCGGTCTGACTGGGGCATGCAGTGTGGGCCAAAGCCCACCTGTATTTTATCTGACGTTACCTCAGCTGTGCAGGGCAATGCAATGGGATATATTTATGTACCGCCGGTGGCTTCCTGGCACCCACCCATGCTGTCGGTCCACACGGAGTTGTAACTGCATGTGTCCACTTCTAAAGAACCCCAGTCTGACTGGGGCATGCAGTGTGGGCCGAAGCCCACCTGCATTAAGCATGACATTACCTCAGCTGTGCTGGGCACTGCAATGGGATATATTTATGTACCGCCGGTGGCTTCCTGGTACCCACCCATGCTGTCGGTCCACACGGAGTTGTAACTGCATGTGTCCACTTCTAAAGAACCCCAGTTTGACTGGGGCATGCAGTGTGGGCCGAAGCCCACCTGCATTAAACATGACATTACCTCAGCTGTGCTAGGCACTGCAATGAGATATATTTATGTAACGCCGATGGGTTCCAGGGAGCCACCGATGCTGTTGGTCCACATGGAATTCCCATTAGGGAGATGTACCTGCCTGTGTATACTTATAAAAAACTCGAGCCTGACTGGGGCATGCAGTTTGGGCCGAAGCCCACCTGTATTTAATCAGACGTTAGCTTGGCTGTCCAGGGCACTGCAATGGGATATATTTTTGTACTGCCAGTGGGTTCCAGGGAGCCACCCATGGTATCGGTCCAAACGGACTTTACATTAGGGAGTTGTACCTGCCTGTGTCTATGTATTAAAAACCCCGGTCTGACTGGGGCATGCAGTGTGGGCCAAAGCCCACCTGTATTTTATCTGACGTTACCTCAGCTGTGCAGGGCAATGCAATGGGATATATTTATGTACCACCGGTGGCTTCCTGGCACCCACCCATGCTGTCGGTCCACACGGAGTTGTAACTGCATGTGTCCACTTCTAAAGAACCCCAGTCTGACTGGGGCATGCAGTGTGGGCCGAAGCCCACCTGCATTAAACATGACATTACCTCAGCTGTGCTGGGCACTGCAATGGGATATATTTATGTACCGCCGGTGGGTTCCAGGGAGCCACCCATGCTGTGGGTGCACACGGAATTCCCATTGCGGAGTTGTACCTGCTTTTGACTATTTATAAAAAAACGCGGTCTGACTGGGGCATGCAGACACCTTGACAAAATGAATAGTGTGTGGCACATAGGTTCCCCATTGCTATGCCCACGTGTGCAGCTCCTGATGGAGGTGGCACAGGATTGGATTTCTCATTGCTTCTGTACAGCATTGTGGGCTATTGCCCCGCCCTTTTTAAAGAGGGTCGCTGCCTGGCCGTGCCAACCCTCTGCAGTGTGTGCCTGCGTTTCCTCCTCATGGCAGACGCACTTATAAATAGACATGAGGGTGGTGTGGCATGAGGGCAGCTGAAGGCTGCGCAGGGACAATTTGATGTGCGCTGTGGACACTGGGTCGTGCAGGGGGGGGGGGGGTTGGGCAGCATGTAACCCAGGAAAAGTGGCAGCAGAGTGTCATGCAGGCATGGATTGTGCTTTGTTGGAGGTAGTGTGGTGCTTAGCTAAGGTATGCATTGCTAATGAGGGCTTTTCAGAAGTAAAAATTGTTGGGAGGAGGGAGCACTCTTGCCGCTATTGTGGCTTAATAGTGGGACCTGGGAACTTGAGATGCAGCCCAACATGTAGCCCCTCGCCTGCCCTATCCATTGCTGTGTCGTTCCCATCACTTTCTTGAATTGCCCAGATTTTTACAAATGGAAACCTTAGCGAGCATCGGCGAAATACAAAAATGCTCGAGTCGCCATTGACTTCAATGGGGTTCGTTACTCGAAACGAACCCTCGAGCATCGCGAAATTTTCATCCCGAGTAACGAGCACCCGAGCATTTTGGTGCTCGCTCATCTCTAAATATATACAAAAAAATTGTCAACGCTTACTAAAAATATTGCTTTAAAAAAAGCATAGCTATTAATCTAGAGAAAAAATAAAAATGTCAAAAAATAAAACTAAATGTCATCAATCAGGAAAAATTTTATAACCGACACCGAGAGAAATATAGGAGTTGGATGCGGTCATGCAGAGGTTACTGCTGTTCTGCTGTCTGGTCTCCTGGAGACTTTCTCTTCACTCACATTTGAGAACTAGTTATTGGCAATTAATTAGCGTCCTGTTAGATGGGATATCAGCCATTACAGTGATTAATCTCAGGTGTTTATCCTTTACCTGATAAAAAGCCTTTGAATGTTGTTTGGGTAAGAAGACGAGAAGAACAGAAAGATTGATGTCAAATCCACAGTGCTGCTCTATCTCAGGAACATGTAGATGTATGAAGATCTGAGTTCTCTTCTGTTAGGGCAGAGGAACCTACTAGGTTTTTTTGTTGAATACACGCCTATCTCTGTTTCTTCTGGCCCTATCACCAGCCGGGATCTTAAGAATTGCCAAGTTTTTTTCCACAATATTGACTGATTTATATCTATGCCTCATTAAGATACAGGTATGATAAGTGATGGCAATTTAGCTACGTTGTATGAAGTAGGCTGTAATCCCCTTGTCCCTTCAGTGGCTCAGGTTACTGAGCTGTTCCATCTCCATACTTTACACCAAAGTTGTGATTGTTCAGTTTAGCCCCTATGTATGGAGAGAAACTAAGCAGAAAGTTGGTTCATGGAGAGATTGTTAAGTCACAAAGGTAAAGTGTTGTATTATTTAAACTTCTACAAGACCAGAGATTTTTCATTTTCCTTTTTTTTCAACCTGCCTTCCAAGAGCATTAAGTTAATGTTGAGAGAGATTGTTAAGTTACAAGATCAAGTTTTGTTTATTTGTTCCTAAAAATTTTTCTAAATGAATATGTAGATGTTCTTGTTAGTTCTTAATTTTGCAGAAATAGTACTTTATAGTGCTGCAGAGGCTGATTGACACCAATCTACTTTACATGAAGATTATGTGACTTTACAAAGTTCTGCCAAATGGAGTTTATGCTATCACCAAATGAGGGCTTCATATTCATATTTCAAACCAATAATCATTTTGCCAGAATATCTTATGCAGTTCATAGATGTAGCATAGAATAATATAATCTACATGCACCAATTAAGAAAATAAATTATTCACCAAGAAGTTGTCGAAATCAGATGAAACTATCTTTGTGTGTATGTAATGATGATTTAAGTAAGTGAAAACAATATTAGAGTGAAACAATAAAACTTTTGGGGAAAACTGTACCATTCAAAGGAGGCTCCTATATCCTGTTAGACTACCTCTGGCTTGGATACATGATGAGACACAGTCAGGTATGGAAACATACACGTTTTGTATGGTATCATGCATCACATTTGCCCACAGGGGTTGCAACTGGGCTTCTAGATCCTGCACACTCATAGGCTACTGAAGCTGGCATCCCAGTGAGTCCGTAAATGCTTAATTAGCGATAAATCTGCAAACAGGGAAGATAAAGGAAGTATGCAATCTGGCTGTACGTGGGTGACCAGTACTCTGCTGAAAAATACCTGTTGGGAGCTGTCATGAGAGGCAACACATGCGGCTGCAGGATTTCTAGCATATATCATTGAGCTGTTAGTATCCTTCATATCACTAGGGGTGACCTAGATAACACCAGCAGTTGGGGTAGTATGTCACTCCACAGCTAAGGCAGAACTGAAGTGCTCACTACAAGACCTTCATACTTGAACAGGACTGTCATTGACCCTCAAACAGAATCTGGAAAAGACGATACAGTTCCAGTCCATAGCAGTCCTGGTTTCTCATTAACACCAATGCAAATGAAGGTAACGGTGTTGGGGACTTAATAGCAAGACACATAACGGGTGCTGTGACATCAAATTTCCTTCTGCTAAGTGCCTGGAAATGGCTCTGTCAGAGACATTGTTCTGTGTCTGGATGGTGGACAACTAAACTGCTAGGTCTGTTTGTGCTTGTCAGTGGATCAAATGATCCTCCCTACTGCTGGTCTGTCTGGGCTTTCTGGACCCTCCTTGCCATGTGTGCCCTCACATATCTATTGCTCCCAACACTCCTAACAGCTTGGTTAAAATAACCTAGATGGTGTGAATTTGTTGAAATGACCATCTTGCTTCTCTCACTCCAATGATGTGCCCTCTCTCAAAGTGTGTTAATTGTGCAAAATGTCTTTGAGTGTGTCACAGAGGAATTACTAGTAGTCAACGATCTATCAACAAGAGATACAATATGCAACAAGATCCATTAGCAACATGGAAAGGAGTTCCTTGCTCACTAAGCAGGCACTCCCTAGGGCAGATGTGCGGGTGGATGGAAATTTGGGAGTGCAGGATGATCAGGCAGCTAGCTGGGTGACAGAGGGAGGGGTGGAGGGAAGAGATCAAATCAAATTTCTCTAAACATTCCCAGAGAGAATTCATTTTTAATATTTTTCATGGAAAATGGAACTTTTAGAAATTAGAGCATTGGCGTTTTGATGGATGAGGTAATAGGGGGAAGAGTTACATCTTTAAATTGGAGGATGATAATGGTTATCCACATGTTCCATTTGTCGTTGAAGTGGTCTAGTTTTCCACCTTGAATTGCTATCATTTTTGAATGCAGTTGTTTGAAACTGTTAGTATGATATCTTCTGTGGAAGATATTACTTTTTAAGTTTTGTTCTATTGTAAGTTGGGAAGCATGGAGAACATGACATGTGATATTTCTGAAATTAGGTAGTAAGTTACAAATGCCGAGCAGTAAAAGGGCTAGTCCCTGACTTCTTTTTATTTGAGGTGAAGGGGAAAGTGACTTCAAGCAGCAGAACACTGAACCCCACAGACTAGAAATAAGTGGGCAGCTCCAAAAAATGTGGAAAAGCATGCTCCTAGAGTATTGGTGGGATTCAGTATCTGGTCCCTCAAGAACATTGGTATCTGGATGTGTGTAGCTGGATGGGAGTGGGAAAATTTCCTGATTTGGATAAAGGTGTAGAATTCTGATGAGGGCACTTCATATCTTTCTTGTAACAAGGAAAAAGGTATAAGGTAGTCTATCCTTTGTAATTAATACAGATGTTCGCAGCTACAAGTATACTTGTGTGTTATTCAAATGACCAATAAAAATCATTGAAAAAGAAATTAAAAATTAATATAACTTATTGGTTATACTTATTGCTGATCAATTTCCAACTATTTGATGCATAAAACCTCTTAACATTTCTGTTTTTAAGGCTATGACTTTGTTGGAAGCTGAATGAAACTTGATGATCATTTGGAGGGAAGAGATCCAGTCAAAATTCTCTAAACATTCCCAGAGAGAATTCATTTTTTTTTTCCAAAATAATTTTTATTGAATATTTTGTATTACATACAGAGCGAAAATCTCATATTTAATAACAATAGTTACAATTGTTACAGATCAAGTATGGTGAATAATTGTTTAAACTTTCAGTAGTAATACAAATTGAGATTAGATATTCTAGAAGAAACCTGAAAAAAAATGTAGCTTTTTACTCAATTTCTGGTTTACGTTTAAACCACCTCTACTTTTTATATTTATCTTCATATGAGAAAATTCTAATCTTGATTTAATTGCTTTTGTTTTGTATATCATATCTGAAGTATAACAAACTAATAACATATATCAAACTGATAACATAAACTGTCGCCAGGGTTTCCACATGCTATTGAAGCTTTTTAAGTTATTATTGGTTTTTGCATATAATTTTTCATATTCATAGTGGTCTGCCAAGGTATCTATTAGGTCTTTGACATTTGGAGAAACCTCTGATTTCCATTTTCTGGTGATAATGAGCTTAGCGGTTAGTAGGTAGTGGTATATCCATTTTCGATTGGATCGAGGAATGTGGTCACATTCAAGAAGTAGTAGCGCAAGTTGGGGACTGCTTCTCACCCAGGTACCTGTTATTTTCGGTATGAGGTCAAAAACCTCTCTCCAAAAGTTGTTTAACTTTGGGCAATCCCATAGAATATGGAGCAGTGTACCTTCATGTCATCATTTCCTCCAGCATTCCCTATCTTGATGGTTAGGCTTCTAGCCAGTTTGGGGGGAGTGTAGTACCATCTTCTTAGTGTTTTGTAATGGGTTTGAAGTATAGTTGCTGACAAAGTAGACTTATTAGCCCATTCAAAGGCTTTCAGCCATTGGTGTTTTGGCATTTTCCTTTTTATGTCCAATTCCCAGTTTATCAGGTGGATTTTTTTGAGGTACCCATATCTCCTGATAAGGTGTTATAAAACTTTCTAGTTTTAAATATTTTTGGGGCGTCTTTGACGATAAATAGGGATCTAAGATCCTCTGGGAAGTGTAAGGTCCAGAAACGATTTTCTTTTCAAAAAGACTGGATCTGATAAAATGAGAATCGTTTATTAACGTCTAAACCAAAGCGTGTAGAGAAAGTAGAAAAGGATATCACCACCTCACCCTCTATTAAGTCTGAAACATATCTGATCCCCGTTCTCCTCCAGGAATTGATATTTAAGTCTTGGATAAAAAATGTAAGAATCTCTATTGGAAGTTCAATCGCTAGATCATTTTTTAAAATCTTTTTTAAATTTGTATACATATGTGTTCCAGGCTTGCAGTGTTGCTAGTATAGGTGGGGACGTGTCTTCGATGCCCATTAGAGGTTGGTTTTCAGGATACAAGGCTCCTATCATATATGCTTTTAGAAGTAAATTTAGGGATCTGTTTTTATTTATGTGATTTTCTATTAAGTTCCACGCCGGATTCTCCAAGATCCGCAACCAAGGCATCTATTGATTAAGAATTGTTGTTTGATAGAGGGAATGGAGATTAGGAACCCCCATCCCTCCTTGTTTGCGGTGAAGAAAGAGAATTTGGGCTGCTACTCTGGGTCTTTTGTTGCCCCAAATGTATTTCATGAGTTGTTTTTGAAATTTATCTATTATTGTTTTTGGTAGGGGGTACATCAACGTACGGAAGAAATATAAAATTTTTTGTAGTAATAGCATTTTATATAGGATAATCCTTCCCATCCATGAATGTTCCATTTTTCCCAAGCGTCCCAACTCTGATTGGAAGGAGATGAAAAGGGGGTCTATATTTATTGGTATAATTTTTGACAGTGGGAAACACAATTTTATACCTAAATATGGGATCTCGGCTTTCCATTGAAAGGGGAATTCTTTTTGTGTGTCTACCTTTACGTGCTTGTCTATATTAATACCCAGGATCTGGGATTTATTCACGTTAAGTTTGTAGTGGGAGGCTACACTAAACAGGTTTAAACACTCGTAGGTTTTTCTTAGAGAGTTAGGGGATTTGTTAAGAACAAGAGGACATCGTCCGCAAAGAGAACTATTTTGTGTTGTCTGTGTCCTAGCGGTATGCCCCTAATCTCAGGTGAGGTTCTAATTAGTTCTGCTAAAGGCTCCATTATCATTATGAATAAAAGGGGTGACAGTGGGCATCCCTGTCGGGTTCCGTTAGTAATTTTAAATGATGAGGATAAGGTCCCATCCACTAATACTCTTGCAGATAGAGAGGAGTATAAGGCTCGGACTGCTTGTAGGAATCTTTCTTCCACTCCAAATTTTTTGAGAGCTGCAAAGGCAAACTCCCAGTGGAGTCTATCGAATGCCTTCTCTGCATCCAGGGCAAGGAGGAGAGATGGCATCCGACTCGACCCCACCTTTGAGATTACATCCAAAGCCCTCCTCATGCCATCAGCAGCCTGCCTCCCTTTGGTAAATCCGACCTGGTCATTATGGATTACCGTTGGTAAAACTTCCAGGAGTCTTTTCGCTAGAATTTTGGAGTAAAGCTTTGTATCCGAGTTAAGAACGGAAATCGGTCTGAAGTTAGATGGGTCAGTGGGGGATTTACCCGGTTTAGGTATAGTAGTGATTGTTGCTTGTAACATTTCAGTTGGTAAACAACCCCCAATCTTCGCATCATTGAAAGTTCGAACAAGATGGGGAGAGAGAAGCGGAGCAAACAATTTATAATATTCGTTAGCGAAGCCATCAGGGCCCGGGGATTTAACATTTTTTAGTTCTCCAATGGCTTTAGTTACTTCTGAGGCGGAGATGGGTCTATCCAGCTCTTGAGCTTTTTTCCCCAAAGTGGGGAGTGACATTTTAGAGAGAAATTTATCAATAATGAAGGAATTGGGTTGGGGAACGAAATGGTCGTCTTTTAGGTTGTATAATTTTGAATAGTATGTCTTAAATTCTTCTGCAATTTGTTGGGGATGTGAGATCTTGTAGAGGGGATTGTTTGGGTTTATTAGATAGGGAATTTTAGTTTTTATTCTTCTCGGTTTTACAAGGCTAGCCATCAATTTCGAGGGCTGATCTATGTTTGAATAGAAATTTGTTTTAAAATTGTTTAAGAGAATTGTTTTGAGCTTACGTTTAAACATCATCAGTTGTTCTGCAAGTGAATTATTCCCTGGAGTGTCTTGTAATCTTATTTCTATTTCTTTTATTTTATCAAGTGTTTCATCTATGAGTTTTCGTTTATTTTTCTTGTGTTGGCTACTAATTTTTTATCATTACGCCTCTTATAACAGCTTTGTGGGCATTCCATATCGTGAAGTTGCTTAATTTTGGGTCGTAGTTAAGAAGAAAAAATTCTTTTATAGCATCACAAATTATTTCTTGGTTTTTTTGGAGATTTAAGGAGATCAATATCGTTCCGCCAAAGCTTAGGGTTTTTGTAGGAGGTTCCTAGGTCGAGTTTTAGCAGTATGGGAGAGTGGTCTGACCAAGTTGTAGTTCCTATTTCTGATACAAGGATATGGGGGAGCATCCATCTATCTACTAAAAATAGATCAATTCTTGAAAAAGTTTTGTGGCGAGGGTGAAATAAGAGAATTCTTTAGAAGATGAGTTTAAACACCGGAATGTGTCGTACAAATTTTCTTTGTGCAGCCACGGATTCAGTGTGGGAGCTGTTCTGTTTCTAGCCGTGGTGTCAATAGATTTGTCTGGGATTATGTTAAAGTCCCCGCAAACTAATAATTTCCCTTTTCAGATTTTTTCAATTTTTTTATTAACTTTATTTAGGAATGATATCTGTGAATTGTTGGGTGCGTAAATATTAACTAAGGTGATTAGATGACCTTTCAGACTGCCCACCAAGATTAAGTATCTACCATTATATCTGTAGTTATTTCATGTAATACAAAATCGCAGTTTTCCCTAAACGCCACAAGGACTCCCGCTTGTTTTTTATTTCCGCATGCCAAGAAAATTTGGGGGAATTTTTTGTTATCAAATTTTGGTTGCGATTGTTCTATAAAGTGCGTCTCTTGGACACAGATTATGTCTGCATTTGTCTCTCTTGCCTCCCTCCACATCAATGACCTCTTAAATGGGGAGTTTAGACCCTTGGCATTTTGTGACAAAATTTTAAGTGTTATTGTATCTATACCAAATTATCCTAACATCGTGAAGAAGAATCCTAGCGATATAGTAATAAAACATAACTTTACCAGGTACAACAGACAATGCATAGTCAATGGTGCATAGTTCTTTTTCTGAGCTTTCCGTTGCTTGACTTTGCTGAGGCATGTACCTGTAATGTGAACACAGAAATACACAAAAAACAGAGAAACAACATCTAATAAGCATCATTGCAGGTTGTGACACCTGTTTGCCTATTTTGTGGGGGGAGAAAAGTTCGTCTGAACTAGTTCAGCCTGTTTAACTCTTCGGTTTAGATAGGTACCAGCAGCAGATTATCTGGTGGAAATATGTCTGGTCTGCAGAGGTACTTGGTTTATCTCTTAGGAGAGACATCCGTCATTGACTTCTGCTGCTTCTTATGATGTGATGAATTAGTGGGTGGAGCTTGTTTGACCATCTGTATTCCCCATTTCTTTAGTATGGATTCTCCCTCTTTTGGCGAAGAAATTACGTGTAGCAAATTGTCTTTGTGAAGAAGGATCTTTGTGGGGAAACCCCATCGGTACAGTATACCGGCTGCCCTCACAGAGGAGGCAATCCGAGCAAAGGTTTTCCTGTTCTGGACTGTAAATGCCGAGAGGTCAGCAAATAATTGGATATCAGAATATGGAGTAGGTAAAGCTTTAGATTTTCTTGCCGTGAACATCAGAGCCTCTTTAATATGGAAAAAGTGAATTCTTGCAATTACGTCGCGAGGAGTAGTTTCTGGTAAAAATTTCGGTTTGGGCAGTCTATGCCCTCTGTCAATTATACGGTCTTGTTCGGAAGAGTTTGGCAAGAGAGTTGCCATGAATTTGGAAAGATAATTTTTTAGATCAGATTGTCCAACACTTTCAGGAACGCCTCTTAATTTAATATTATTCCTTCTATTCCTATCTTCTAAGTCTGCCAATTTGTGTTTGATCGCTGTTACCTGCTCTTCCAAGGCATAATGCGCATCAATTAGCTTATTATGTGAAGATGAGAATTCTTCCATTTTGTTTTCAGTATGGTCTGCACGTTCTCCCAGCTCTTGAAGTGAATGGTGAAATGTAGAGGAGATTTGTTTAATATCATTCTGTAATGTGCCTCTTAGTGCAATGATCATGTTTTTTATAAAATCTTCTGATGCAGGAATGTTAGTGGAAGGAAATTTAGTCAGAGAGTCATCCTTCTCCTCCGAGATCTGTTGCATCTGTTGATCTGGTGTGGGACAGAGAGCCTGGGTTTTTGTTTCTCTGGGCTGTTTGAGGGAGATGGTGTTTGGGAAGAAAGGCTTGAGCTCGGAGAAGCAGGCATTTTATTCTGCTGTTTGCTCAGTGAGAAAGCCACAGAAGGGGATTCTCCTCCTCGGTAAAGCTCACTATCATCCTCTGCAAAGCGCTGGGATTTACTTATATGTGGTGAGGGTATGTCATTTTGTTTTTTTTTGTGGACTCTTTACTTGTTTTTTTTGCTGCATTGAAGAAGGGGAGGGGGTTTGAGAGCCCCCATACGCCATCTTAGGAGAGCTTTGCTGTGAGCTCGCATCCCTCTCTCTCCCCTCGTCTACCTCCTCACTCGCTGGGCTCTTCTGTCCTGCGGGCTGACAGGAGCTGGAGTCGGATGACGGGCTTTCCACTGCCGCGAGGATCACTGTCATTTCTCTCTCCTCTTCTCTCTCCAGCCGCATAGGTGAAGAAGATGTCAGCTGCCGAGCACATGTGTCCCGCTCCTGGATCTCCGGTCTCAGCAGGAAGAAGTCGGTGACCCTCTGCGGCGGCAGCTTGAACACTTTTCTTTTCGGCATGTCAGGCAGTAAGAATGGTATATTTAGCACAGATGGGTACTCGCTGCTGGTGCTATTAATAGTCGCTTTTTAGGCTGTTTAAGGACGGAGCTCAATCAGAGATGTCCGTCTTCTTTTCCAGTCAGGCCACGCCCCCCGAGAGAATTCATTTTTAATATTTTTCATGGACAATAGAACTTTTAGAAATTAGAGCTTTGGCATTTTGATGGATGGGGTAATAAAGGGAAGAGTTACGTTTTAAATTGGAGGATGATAACAGTTAAGCCTAATGCTCTATTTGCGTTGAAGTTTTCTAGTTTTCCACTTTGAATTGCTATCATTTCTTTGTATACACAATTTTTGAAACTGTTAGTATGATATCTTCTATGGAAGATATTCTATTGCTTTTCCAGTTTTGTGCTATCGTAAGATGGGAAGCATGGAGAACTTGGCATGTGATAGTTCTGAAATTCAGTGGTAAGTTATAAATGCCGAGCTGTAAAAGGGCTGGCCCCTGACTTCTATTTATTTGAGGTGAAGGAAAAGGTGACTTCAATTGGCAGAGCACTGAACCCCATAGACTAGAAAAAAAATGGCAGCTCTCAAAAATATGGAAAAGCATGCTCCTAGAGTATTGGTGGGATTCAGTATCTGTTCCCTCAAGTACATTGGTATGTGGACATGTGTAGCTGGATGTCCTAAGCAAATAGCACCAACAGCACTTAGATCCAAACCCAGATTTGGGGAGGCAAATTCTGCTCAGCCGACTGAGATTGAACTCCACTTCTCATATCACACAGAGTAATAAGATTTGAGCGGCAGCAGAGTGGCTTAAATGTCAAACACAGGCCTTTATTCCATCCTTTAAAAAGGTAAAAGCAGCGACATTTCGACCACTCAGTGGTCTTTATTAATCCACTCTGTTACCGCTCAAATCTTATTACTTTCTGTGTAACTGGATGAGAGCGAAAAATGTCCTGATTTGAATAAAGGTGTAGAATTCTGATGAGGGAACTTCATATCTTTCTTGTAACAAGGAAAAAGGTATAAGGTAGTCTATCCTTTGTAATTAATATGGATGTCTGCAGCTACAAATCTACTTGTATGTTATTCAAACTAACAATAAAAATCATTGAAAAATAAATTATAATTTAATATAACTTATTGGTTATACTTATTGCTGAACAATTTCTAACTATTTGATGCATGAAACCTCTTAACATTTCTGTTTTTAAGGCTCTGACTTTGTTGTAAGCTGATTGAAACTTGATGCACATTTTGTGATTTTTTTGAAAATTAAGTATTAATGAAGTTTGGGTTGGATTCTATGAATGAAGAACCTTTGACAGCAGAAGAAATTTTATATTCCATTGTGACAGTGAAGACTTCAACTACAGGAATTCTGGTCTCTTGGGAATCTGTAGAGTTGAAATTTACAGTTTTGGGGAAAAAAAGTTGACATTTTTCTGTAACACAAACACAATTGTGGAAGTCTTTTGGTGGGATTAAACTGCTAAAAGATATAAATGATATACATATAACATGGATAATGTAAACCAGACCTTGCTGACAGAACTGATCTTGGTTGGGTTTACTCGGAACTTTCAGGCTTGTATTTTACTGTTTGTCTTATTCTTTATCATGTATATATTGACCATTCTGGGGAACTGTTTTCTGATTTTCACCATCATTGTCAGTCCTCAGTTACACACTCCGATGTATTATTTCCTCTGTAATTTGTCTTTTATCGATTTGGGCTACACATCATGCTCTATACCAAAAGTTCTGCTGGATTTATTTTCTAATACAAGGGCAATTTCTGTCACCGGATGCTTGATCCAAATGAGCTTTGGACTTTTACTAGGTGCAGCTGAATGTATATTACTGGCTGTGATGGCCTATGATCGATATGTAGCTATATGCTTCCCCTTACATTACACTGTCATTATGAGTTGGAAGGTATGTAATTGCATCACTATCGTTATGTGGTCAGGAAGTTTTATTGGGACTCTTATACCATAAAGCCTCTTGTGTTCTGTAGGAGAAACCAATTAAACCATATTTCTTGTGAGATTTTAGCGGTACTCGAGGTGGCTTGTGGGGATCTCACCATCACTAAAATGGTCATGTTTTATCAGAGTATTGTTGTTATAATATCACCTCTATTCATTGTTATCTCTTATATTTGTATCATCATCTCTATATTAAAGATCAGTTCAGTGGGCGGTAGATCTAAAGCCTTCTCCACCTGCGCTTCCCACCTCACGGTGGTTATTATGTTTTATGGGACCGCAATAACCATGTACATGGGACAGGCAAGATTTTCCTCTTCCCTGAAATATATTTCTCTGGTTTATGGTGTTGGAACTCCAGTACTAAATCCTTTCATCTACAGCCTAAGGAATAATGATGTGAAAGAGGCCTTTATGAAAAGGATTCTGATATATACATACATTGGCCATAAATTCTGTAACTGTGTTAGTGATGTTAAAAACTCTTGTATGAAAAAAGACAAAAGTATTGTAGAGGTAATACCTTCATTGGCCAACTAGAAAAATTCTTTGTGCAAGCTTTTAGGGCTCAGGGGCCCCTTCATCAGAAAAGATAAAGGGGGCCGTGAGAGAAAAAGCCCAGCATTTATATAGTATTACATGAAGATAAACCAGAGTCACAGAACTAAGTTTGTGCATAAGATGAAAGGGGGAGAGTTGATGACTTAGGAAGCAACAGATCAGGCTGTTGGGGCGTGAAGTCTCCATATAAACCCAGGTGTTAATTTGAGCCCTTGTGTTAATAACTAGAAATGTCTTATCAGTTTGACCTCACACATTTTCCTTTCAGTCTTTTTAAGATGACCTTAAACTATTCAGACTTTTAGATCCATTAAACTGTGATCTGGTCCAGAGAAATGGGGCAACCTTGAGGAACCTTTCCTCTAGACTTGATCACAGTTTAATGGATCTAAAAGTCTCAAAACTTTAAAATCATCTTAAGAACGACAGAAACAGAAAAATGAGTGAACTCAAACAAATAACTTTCCAGACCTTAACACAAGGGCCCAATTTAGCACCCAAGTTTATGACTTATTATATTGACAAGTCACACTCATCAGCCTGATCTGTGACTTTCTGTCATCACCTTCCGCCTTTCCTCTCTACATAAATCATAGTCCCGTGACTCTATTTTAACTTGATGTAAAATGTCTTAAGCACTGTGTTTTTCATGCCTAATAATAATAATAAATAATTATTTGTACAGTGTCAACTTATTCTGCAGCACTTTCGAAGCACATGGGGAACACAAACAATACAAAAATTGCAGCAATTACAAATTTTACATGTGATATACAATTATTTAGAAACAAAGGGGGTGGGGATGATAAAGGAAGGTACAGGGCAGGTGGTGAAGCAAGGGGAACACAGCGATGCGATAATAACGTGATGTACAGTTTTTAAGACTCATATGGGGTGTGGGTAGTACAGGAGGTATGAGGAAAAAAAGAGTACATGACAGGCAAAAGTGGAAAGCCATAGGGAGTAGTAGGGACATATTGTGGGGGTGGGGGACTAGATCAAGAGGTTAGATATGCTTTTTTGAAGAGGGGCGCCTTTAAGGCGCATCTGAAGTTCCATGCATTGTCCGGATGTTTTCGAGTAGAGCATTTCAGAAGATTGATGCTGCTCTAGAGAGGACCTGTAGGCGAGTATGTGAAGTTCTTATTAGAAGAGTATTTATTCTGTGTGATAGCAGAGCAGACTGCATGAGATGGGTGAAGTATGGACAGGAGGGAAGTGATATATTTTGGTGTGGGGCTGTAGAGAGCATTGTGGGTGAGGGTGATGAGTTTGAGTTGAATTCTGTAGTGTATGGACAGCCAATGAAGTGACTGGCATAGTTTTGAGGCACAACTTCATGCAGTAAGAAAGCTACATATATGTGGACCTCTTGGTGGTTCACGAGGCATTGAATAACATCACGCTAGAGTTGAAGTTTACCCTCACATATTCTCGGGAGAGAGTGGATTTCCTAGATGTTAGGATCACTAAGAATGGCAGTGTACTTGACCCAGATTTATTTCAGAAGGATATAGACAGGAACAATTTATTGCATTATTCTAGCTATCATCCACGCAATATGCGTAATTCATTATCGTGGAGCCAATGATTAAGGGTATGTAGAATAGCCACTGATGATCATTTTGACCAAAGAGTAGAGGAAATGACCAACAAATTCCTCATCAGGGGTTACCCGAGAGAGATAGTCACCATGGCTGCATGTAAAGCCCGTGCATTGACTCGGGATTAATTATTGGTTCCAGGAGTACAGAAGGAAGAGACACCTGGAGTTCCTTTCATTTCCTCATATGAACCAATGAGCAGACAGTTGGCAGATGTTTTGAGGCGGTATTGGCCAATTTTACAGAAGAACTGTCCTCAGGTACATGAATTTGCCCAGACACCACTCATTGTATATAAACAGGGATCTAATCTCAGGGACAAGCTTGTGAGTGCCCAGGTGAAGGATGTAGTGGACACCCAATGCACATCAGTTACAACAAGATCAGGGAACTATGCTTGCATTAGGTGTTCATGCAGTAACAATCTTATTAAAGGTAACTAGAGATGAGTGAGCACCAAAATGCTCGGGTGCTCGTTACTCGAGTCGAACTTTCCGCGATGCTCGAGGGTTCGTTTCAAGTAACGAACTCCATTGAAGTCAATGGGCGACTCGAGCATTTTTGTATTTCGCCGATGCTCGCTAAGGTTTTCATTTGTGAAAATCTGGGAAATTCAAGAAAGTGATGGGAACGACACAGAAACGGATAGGGCAGGCAAGGGGCTACATGTTGGGCTGCATCTTAAGTTCCCAGGTCCCACTATTAAGCCACAATAGCGGCAAGAGTGCCCCCCCCTCCCAACAACTTTTACTTCTGAAAAACCTTCATTAGCAAGGCATACCTTAGCTAAGCACCACACTCCCTCCAACAAAGCACAATCACTGCCTGCATGACACTCCGCTGCCACTTCTCCTGGGTTACATGCTGCCGAACCCCCCTGCATGACCCAGTGTCCACAGCGCACACCAAAGTGTCCCTGCGCAGCCTTCAGCTGCCCTCATGCCACACGCTGGCCTCATAGCCACACCACCCTCATGTCTATTTATAAGTGCGTCTGCCATGAGGAGGAACCAGAGGCACACACTGCAGAGGGTTGGCAGGGCCAGGCAGCGACTCTCTTTAAAAGGGGCGGGGCGATAGCCCACAATGCTGTACAGAAGCAATGAGAAATCCAATCCTGTGCCACCTCCATCAGGAGCTGCACACGTGGGCATAGCAACGGGGAACCCATGTGCCACACACTATTCATTCTGTCAATGTGTCGCATAGCTCAAACAACACTGCAAGGGGAAAGCCGTCTGCGCTCTGCCCCCTACCCAAGTCAGTCAGTGTCTTTGTGCCAGACAGGTCAAACACCGCAATGGGAGCTAAGTTTGCACCAACAGCATAGGTGGGTCCTAGGAAACCCAAGACATGAACCAAAAATTGATCTGAGCGGCCAAACATGGCAGACTTGCACCGCGGCCACGACATAGGCCTCAGCCCACAGCTTCAGCAATTCTAGTCAGGAAGCGGACTTTCACTGCACCCAGGACGTAGGCCTCTGCACAAACCCTCAGCAATCGCGGGCCTACAGCGGACTCCAATGCTAGCGTAGCTGTGCACGTCTCATTAGCGCTGTATTGCTCCTGTAGTTTGTCCCAATGCAGTGCCCCGGATAATAGAGCTAACGTCAGATTAAATACAGGTGGGCTTCGGCCCACACTGCATGCCCCAGTCAGACCCGTGTTTTTTATAAATAGTCACAGGCAGGTACAACTCCGCAATGGGAATTCCGTGTGCACCCACAGCATGGGTGGCTCCCTGGAACCCACCGGCGGTACAAAAACAAATCCCATTGCAGTGCCCAGCACAGCTGAGGTAACGTCAGATTAAATGTATGTGGGCTTCGGCCCACACTGCATGCCCCAGTCAGACTGGGGTTCTTTATAAGTAGACACATGCAGTTACAACTCCGTGTGGACCGACAGCATAGGTGGGTCCCAAGAAGCCACCGGCGGTACATACATAAATCCCATTGCATTGCCCAGCACAGCTGAGGTAACGTCAGATTAAATGCAGGTGGGCTGCGGCCCACACTGCATGCCCCAGTCAGACTGGGGGTTTTTATAAGTTGACACAGGCAGGTACAACTCCGTAATGTGAAGTCTGTGTGGACCCAAAGCATGGGTGGCTCCCTGGAACCCACTGGCGGTACATAAACAAATCCCATTGCAGTGCCCTGCTCAGCAGAGCTAACGTCAGATTAAATGCAGGTGGGCTTCGGCCCACACTGCATGCCCCAGTCAGACCGGGGTTTTTAATACATAGACACTGGCAGGTACAAATCCCTAATGTGAAGTCCCTGTGGACCCACAGCATGGGTGGCTCCCTGGAATCCATCGGCGGTACATAAATGTATAGGGGGAACACAGTCTTAGTTCCATTTCAGTAGTAGTAGTCAAGACAGGCCACAGTAACATTCCCGTTGCAGCAGTTTAGGGAGATAACAGTCTCTTTCACATTTCAGTAGTTGCAGTATAGACAAGGCCCCAGTTACATTTATGTAGCAAAAGTGTAGGCCAACCCCACACACCTTACTGTACCATGAGTGCAGGCGAAGCCCATAAAAATTACTAGGATTACACTGTAGGCGAGGGCCCAAAAAAATTGGTGTACCAACAGTACTAATGTACCTCAGAAAAATTGCCCAACCAAGAGGGCAGGTGAAACCCATTAATCGCTTTGGTTACTGTGGCTTAATTTGTAACTAGGCTTGGAGGCAGCCCAGTTAAAATAAAAATTGGTTCAGGTGCAAGTTTCAACGCTTTAATGAGCATTGAAACGTATAAAAATTGTTTACAAAAGTTATATGACTGAGCCTTGTGGGCCTAAGAAAAATTGCCCGTTCGGCGTGATTACGTGAGGTTTCAGGAGGAGGAGCAGGAGGAGGAGGATGAATATAATACACAGATTGATGAAGCTAAAAGGTCCCCGTTTTTTATGGTGATAGAGAACGATGCTTCCATCTGCGGGTGCAGCCTACGTATTGTTTAGGTACCGCTGCTGTCCGCTAGTGGAGAAGAGAAGTCTGGGGAAATCCAGGCTTTTGTTCATCTTTATGAGTGTAAGCCTGTCGGCACTGTCAGTTGACAGGCGGGTACGCTTATCCGTGATGATTCCCCCAGCCGCACTAAACACCCTCTCTGACAAGACGCTAGCCGCAGGACGAGCAAGCACCTCCAGGGCATACAGCACGAGTTCAGGCCACGTGTCCAGCTTCGACACCCAGTAGTTGTAGGGAGCAGAGGCGTCACGGAGGACGGTCGTGCGATCGGCTACGTACTCCCTCACCATCCTTTGACAGTGCTCCCGCCGACTCAGCCTTGACTGGGGAGCGGTAACACTGCGCCTTCTGCCACTAGCGCTGTCGGATGGGAATTTTACCATCAGTTTGTCCACCAGGGTCCTATGGTATAGCATCACTCTCAAACCCCTTTCCTCTTCGGGTATGAGAGTGGAACGGCTCTCCTTATACCGTGGGTCGAGCAGTGTGTACACCCAGTAATCTGTAGTGGCCAGAATGCGTGTAACGCGAGGGTCACGAGAAAGGCATCCTAACATGAAGTCAGCCATGTGTGCCAGGGTACCTGTACGCAACACATGGCTGTCCTCACTAGGAAGATCACTTTCAAGATCCTCCTCCTCCTCCTCCGGCCATACACGCTGAAAGGATGACAGGCAAGCAGCATGGGTACCCTCAGCAGTGGGCCAAGCTGTCTCTTCCCCCTCCTCCTCATGCTCCTCCCCCTCCTCCTCCTCCTCCTCAACGCGCTGAGATACAGACATGAGGGTGCTCTGACTATCCAGCGACATACTGTCTTCCCCCGCCTCCGTTTCCGAGCGCAAAGCGTCTGCCTTTATGCTTTGCAGGAAACTTCTCAAGAGGCATAGCAGAGGAATGGTGACGCTAATGATTGCAGCATCGCCGCTCACCATCTGGTTAGACTCCTCAAAGTTTCCAAGGACCTGGCAGATGTCTGCCAACCAGGCTCCCTCTTCTGTAAAGAATTGAGGAGGCTGACTCCCACTACGCCGCCCATGTTGGAGTTGGTATTCCACTATAGCTCTACGCTGCTCATAGAGCCTGGCCAACATGTGGAGCGTAGAGTTCCACCGTGTGGGCACGTCGCACAGCAGTCGGTGCACTGGCAGATTAAACCGATGTTGCATGGTCCGCAGGGTGGCAGCGTCCGTGTTGGACTTGCGGAAATGTGCGCGGAGACGGCGCACCTTTCCGAGCAGGTCTGACAAGCGTGGGTAGCTTTTCAGAAACCGCTGAACCACCAAATTAAAAACGTGGGCCAGGCATTGCACATGCGTGAGGCTGCCGAGCTGCAGAGCCGCCACCAGGTTATGGCCGTTGTCACACACGACCATGCCCGGTCGGAGGCTCAGCGGCGAAAGCCAGCGGTCGGTCTGCTCTGTCAGACCCTGCAGTAGTTCGTGGGCCGTGTGCCTCTTCTCTCCTAAGCTGAGTAGTTTCAGCACGGCCTGCTGATGCTTGGCCACCACTGTGCTGCCACGCCGCGCGACACCGACTGCTGGCAACGTGCCGCTGCTGACACATCTTGATTGCGAGACAGAGGTTGCGTAGGAGGAGGAGGAGGAGGGTGGATTAGTGGAGGAAGCATACACCACTGCAGATACCAGCACCGAGCTGGGGCCCGCACTTCTGGGGGTGGGTAGGACGTGAGCGGTCCCAGGCTCTGACTCGGTCCCAGCCTCCACTAAATTCACCCAATGTGCCGTCAGGGAGATATAGTGGCCCTGCCCGCCTGTGCTTGTCCACGTGTCCATTGTTAAGTGGACCTTGGCAGTAACCGCGTTGGTGAGGGCACGTACAATGTTGCGGGAGATGTGGTCATGCTGGGCTGTGACGGCACATCGGGAAAAGTAGTGGCGACTGGGAACCGAGTAGCGCGGGGCCGCCGCCGCCATCATGTTTTTGAAAGCCTCCGTTTCCACAACCCTATACGGCAGCATCTCCAGGCTGATCAATTTGGCTATGTGCACGTTTAACGCTTGAGCGTGCGGGTGCGTGGCGGCGTACTTGCGCTTGCGCTCAAACAGTTGCGCTAGCGACTTCTGGACGCTGCGCTGAGAGACAATGCTGGATGGGGCCGAGGACAGCGGAGGTAAGCGTGTGGGTGCAGGCCGGGAGACGGTCGTGCCTGTGTCCTGAGAGGGGGGTTGGATCTCAGTGGCAGGTTGGGGCACAGGGGGAGAGGCAGTGGTGCAAACCGGAGGTGGTGAACGGCCTTCGTCCCACCTTGTGGGGTGCTTGGTGGTGGTGAGGCTGGTAGTGGTGGCTCCCTGGCTGATCTTGGCGCGACATACCTTGCACACCACAGTTCGTCAGTCGTCTGCACTCTCAGTGAAAAACTGCCACACCTTTGAGAACCTCGGCCTCTGCAGGGTAGCATGGCGCGAGGGGGCACTTTGGGAAACGGTTGGTGGATTATTCAGTCTGGCCCTGCCTCTACCCCTGGCCACCGCACTGCCTCTTCCAACCTGCCCTGCTGCTGCACTTGCCTCCCCCTCTGAAGACCTGTCCTCAGTAGGCTTAGCAAACCAGGTGGGGTCAGTCACCTTATCGTCCAGCTGCTCTTCCTCCGAATCCTCTGTGCGCTCCTCCCTCGGACTTACTGCAATTACTACTACCTGAGTGATAGACAACTATGTCTCATCGTCATCATCCTCCTCACCCACTGATAGCTCTTGAGACAGTTGCCGGAAGTCTCCAGCCTCATCCCCCGGACCCCGGCAACTTTCCAAAGGTTGGGCAACGGTCACGACAAACTCCTCCGGTGGGAGAGAAACCATTGCTGCCCATTCTGGGCAGGGGCCCGAGAACAGTTCCTGGGAGTCTGCCTGCTCCTCAGAATGTGTCATTTTAATGGAGTGAGGAGGCTGGGAGGAAGGAGGAGCAGCAGCCAGAGGATTCAGAGTTGCAGCAGTGGACGGCGTAGAAGACTGGGTGGTCGATAGATTGCTGGATGCACTTTCTGCCATCCACGACAGGACCTGCTCACACTGCTTAGTTTCTAATAAAGGTCTACCGCGTGGACCCATTAATTGTGAGATGAATCTGGGGACCCCAGAAACGTGCCTCTCTCCTAATCCTGCAGCAGTCGGCTGCGATACACCTGGATCAGGAGCTCAGCCTGTGCCCACACCCTGACTTGGGCCTCCGCGTCCTCGCCCCCGTCCACGTCCCCTAGGCCTACCCCTACCCCTCAGCATGGTGTATTACGAGTAGAGCAGAAACAGAATGCTGTAATTAAATGTGCCGCTTATTGGCCTGTCGTTGGAGGCTGACTTCGCTTACTGAACGCACAGCAGAGCTAGGAAACAATTATGCGCAAGCCTGTAGTGAGACCTAGGTGCGTATGACTGAGCTACTGGAATTCACAGCGCAGAACCAGTCAAGTGGCCAAAGGCCAGTGGTAGGCCTTAAGTATTTTGCTTCAATTTTTTAAAATAGTGAGGTGAAACACCAGACAGACACCGTATGCAGCGTATATATGTATACTGTTTCCCTCTGGCGGGATGACAGCGATCATGTAATGGACACAGCAGAGCCAGGAAACAATTATGTGCAAGCCTGCTGTAATGCTTAGCTGGGTATTAATTAGCGACTACTACCCCCAGCAGACAAGCAGTAAACTGAAGACGGTCACAGGCAGCCCAAATATAGTATTTTTCCCCAATTTTTTTGAAAAAGCCCACTGCCTATATAGCCAGTATACCTCTTTCCCTGTACCACTGTCCCTGCCTCACCAGTACTGCCCCTATACTCTGTAAAATGACTGCAGACTGAGGACGCTATGGTCTGCACGCCCGATATACAAAATAAAAAAAACAATTGTGCAACACTGCTAAAAGCAGCCTCAACAGTTCTGCACACGGTCAGATGTGGCCCTAAGAAGGACCGTTGGGGTTCTTGAAGACTAAAATAACACCTAACACTCTCCCTATAGCAGCTACAGCGAGACAGCACTTTCCCTGATCTCTCTCAGCGTGCATCTGTGGCGAGCCGCGGGCGGGGCAGATTTTAATACTCGGGTGTCACCTGATCTCCCCAGCCACTCACTGCAGAGGGGTGGTATAGGGCTTGAACGTCACAGGGGGAAGTTGTAATGCCTTCCCTGTCTTTTTATTGGCCAGAAAAGCGTGCAAATTTCTCAGGGAAGGAAATGTAATGGAGTCGAGCACCGCGTGGTACTCGTTACGAGTAACGAGCATCTCGAACACCCTAATACTCGAACGAGTATCAAGCTCGGGCGAGTACGCTCGCTCATCTCTAGTTTTAATACTTTTCTTTTTACATAAAAATGTAAATGCTTGATGGATGGTCAAATCCTAATGTAAACAGCCCCAAAATGACCATTATAGAACTCTAATTTTGTAATATATATACAGGCTTTAAAATATTTCAATGGCACCTATAGTCATAGAACCTTACATTGACACCAAGAGTGTTTATATATCAGTTGCTTGGTGTATTGAGTAAAAGCTTACCTTCTCTGTGCACATATATTATTCCATGGCAATAATAGCTGTATAGTAAACGTGACATACAGCATCCCTTTACTAATGAAGCTTATACAATGCAATGAACATTCTCTAATGGTCTCACCAACTTGAAGTTTTTACAGCCTACCCTTTATGATGGTGTCCTCGGCCCTTCTTATCACTAATTTATGGACTCTGATTAGCTGGCAATTAAAGGGGTAACATAGTGCTTTGGGCTTGTGAGCTTATATAGATCAATATGGACATTTATTACATGTATTACTAATACCAAGATTGGTCACTTCATGGTGAGATGACTCAGCTTCCAGGTCACCAAGTCATGAGAAATGAGAATATATATATATATATATATATATATATATATATATATATATATATATATATATACACTCCCTTCATACATGCATAATGCATAGCTGGTGAGGTAGTTACCCAATCAATGATAGTCATTTAGTGTAACAAGTAGTTGCACAGTCTCTTAAAGGTGTTGTATGGTTTGGTAAATACCCAGTTGGAGCCCACAACACAATTAAATTAAGGGTGTCCATTAGAGATGAGCAAGTATACTCTCTAAGGCACATTACTTGAGCGAGTAGTGCCTTAGCTGAGTATCTCCCCGCTCATCTCTAAAGATTCGGGGGCCGGGGAGGGTGACAGGTGAGTTGCCGGCTGTAAAAACATCAAGACCTTAGCTTTGCAGTCGCATGTTCTTTGTTAGGTGTGAGCTTTTTGTGCATCTAAAATTCCTTCATCTGAACGGTCCTATAGGAAACCATTAATTATATTAGATGCAATCTTTTCAAGCACTTATAATATGCTAAAAGCACGCTCATCTGAATGAGGCCTTAAAGGCATCCTTCTTTATAGAGAAGCAATACTTTTTAGAATGTGTCATTAATTTAATGTAATTTTTGAAAAATATATCCTTTTGTGGTGAAGAAATGTTTTCATTCCTTGATTTCCTTTAATCATGACATTACCGCACGTTTGAGGATAATTGTAGTATCACACATGTTCATGCACAGTAGTGGACATAAAATTCAGTGATGCTTTCTTGTTAACCCCTTAGTCACCAAGCCTGTTTGCGCCTTAATGACCAAGGCCAAATTTTGGAAATCTGACATTAGTCACTTTAACATAGAATAGCTCTTAGAATAGCTAGGGTTTTGCATATCCAAGTAATTCTGACATTGTACTTCATTTAGGTGGTAAATAGAGATGAGCGAGCCAACTCGGTAAGGCAGTTACTCGAGCGAGCATCGCTCTTCTCAAGTAACTGCTTAGTGATCCGAGCAGGCTCAGGTGGGCTGCGGGGGGCGGGGAGAGCGGGTGGAAGAGTGAGAGAAATCTCTCTCCTTCCCCCGCTCTGCTCACCCCCACAGCCCACCTGAGCCTGCTCGGATCACTAAGCAGTTACTCGAGAAGAGCGATGCTCACTCGAGTAACTGCCTTACCAAGTAGGCTCGCTCATCTCTAGTGGTAAACATAGTAACATAATATGCTAGGCCGAATGAAGACAACGTCCATCTAGTTCAGCCTGTTAATAGTTCCTACCTGTCTGTAAGACCCTGGTCAACAACCTGCTGCTCCCCCTAACATTTATATCCTATAATATCCTTCCGCTCTAGAAACACATCTAGTCCCCTCTTAAATTCCTCTATGGATTTTGCCATCACCACGTCCTCAGGTAGAGAGTTCCACAGTCTCACTGCTCTTACAGTAAAGAACCCGTTTCTGTTTTGGTGATGAAGCCTGCATTATTTTAGACGTAGTGGATGCCCTCTTGCTATCATCGCAGTCCTTGGTATAAACAGATCAAGGGAGAGATCCTTGTATTATCCCTTAACGTATTTATACAAGGTTATTTTCCAGGGTAAATAATCCCAGTTTTGGTGCCTCTCAGGGTATTCCAGTCCTGTCATTCCATGTATTAGTTTAGTTTCCCTTCTTTGAACCCCCTCTAGCACTGTAACATCTTTCCTGAGCACCGGTGTCCAGAACTGTACACAGTATTCCATGTGGGGCCTAACAAGTGCCTTATATAGTGGAAGAATAATGTTCTCTTCCTTCGCCCCTATACCTCTTTTAATGCACCCCAAGACTTTATTAGCTTTTGCAGCAGCTGACTGGCATTGGTTACTCCAGTTAAATCTACAGTCCACTAGTACCCCCAGGTCTTTTTCCATATCACTTTTCCCTAGCAATACCCAATTCAGTGAATATTGGTGACATCTGTTTCTCCTGTCCATGCGCATAATCTTACATTTGTCAACATTGAACTTCATTTGCCATTTTTCTGCCAAAGCCCCCAGCTTATCCAGGTCCGTTTGTAGCCGCATATTGTCCTCCGTTGTATTAATTATCTTGTATAATTTTGTATAATCTGCAAATATTGATATTTTGCTGTGCAGCCCCTCTATTAGTTCGTTGATAAATATATTGAACAAAATGGGGCCTAATACTGAACCCTGTGACACCCTCTAGCAACGGTGGCCCAATCTGAGTATGAACTGTTTATTACTACCCTCTGTTTTCTATCTCTAAGCCAATTCTTTACCCATGTACACATGTTTTTACCCAATCCGAGCTGTCTCATTTTGTATATCAACCTATTATGCGGCACAGTATCAAATGCTTTAGAGAAGTCCAGATATACAAGATCAATAGACTCTCCCAGGTCCAGCCTAGAACTTATTTCATCATAGAAGCTGATCAGATTGGTCTGACATGATTGCCCCCTCATGAACCCATGCTGGTGGGAAGTTATTCTGTTGTTCTCCTTGAGGTATTTACGATGGTGTCTCTCAGAAACCCCTCGAATATTTTTCCAGTTACTGAAGTGAGACTTACCGGTCTGTAGTTACCAGGCTCTCTTTTGGTCCCCTTTTTGTATATTGGAACTACATTGGCAATGCGCCAATCCAGTGGTACAACCCTGGTCATTATAGTGTCCATAAATATTTGTCCATAAATAGCAGTCTAGCTATCACATCACTTAGTTCCCTTAGAACCCTTGGGCGTATTCCATCTGGGCCTGGTGATTTGTCGATTTTAATCTTTTTTAACCAGTTCCGCACTTCCTCCTGTGTTAGATATGTAATTATTTTGCAGGGGGTTCATTTTATTCCCCTGCATTTCATGTGGCATTTCCTTTTCATTTGTGAATATACTTGAAAAGAAACTATTTAATACGTTCGCTTTCCCCCCATCGTCTTCTATGATTCCTCCTGCGTTATTTGTTAAAGGGCCAGTGCTCTGATTGCAAATCCTTTTACTTGTAATATAGTTGAAGAATAGTTTAGGGTTGTTTTTGCTCTCTTTGGCGATCAGTCTTTCTGCCTCTTACTTGGCAATTTTGATCTTTTCTTTGCATATTTTCTTTTTTCCCCTGTATGATTTTAGCGCTTCTTCGCCGCCTTCTTGTTTTCGTAGTTTAAACGCTTTCTTTTTTTTCCCGTTTATTTCCCCCCTTAACCCCTTCATGACATGGCCTATTTTGGGCTTAAGGACGCAACAATTTTTGGCGGATTTTCTTCTCCGTTTATCAAAAGTCATAACTTTTTTATTTTTCCGTCGACGCGGCCGTATGAGGTCTTGTTTTTTGCGTGGCGAACTGTAGTTTTTATCGGTGCCACTCTTGGGTACATAGACTATATTGTAAAACTTTTTTTTTTAATGATAGCAGGGAGAGAAAACGCATCAATTCTGCCATAGATTTTTTAATTTTTTTTTTACAGCGGTACTCATGCAGCATAAATGAGACATTCCATTTTTTCTGCGGACCGGTACGGTTACAACGATACTAAAATTCTTACATTTTTTTTAGGTTTTCCCACTTTTCTGCAACAAAAACCCTTTTTCTGGGTAATCTTTTTTTTTTTTTTCTAAATTGCTGCATTCAAAGTCCTGTAACTTTTTTATTTTTTGATGTACGGCACTCTATGAGGGCTTATTTTTTGCGAGACGAGCTTTAGATTTTATTGATGCCATTTTGGGGTACATATGGCTTTTTTGATCACTTTTATTGCATTTTTAGTGAGGCAAAATGCTAAAAATTAGCATTTTGCCTCAGTTTTTTAGGGGTTTTTTTTGCGTTTTTTTCTGTGCACAGTCAAAAACATGTGCAACTTATTGTACGCGTTGTTACGGATGTGACAATACCAAATATGTGGGGTTTTATTTTTTTTTTAACCTTTTTTTATGCTAATCTGAGAAAAAGCATTAAAAAATGGTTTTTTTAACTCTTTTTACATTTTTTTAATTCTTTTTTTAATCTTTGTTTTTTTTACACTGTTTGTGTCCCTCTGAGGGAATTTAACCACTGCCCTGATGATCGCTGGTATAAGGCATGGCAGAGCTACTGCTCTGCCATGCCTTATCGCTTGTACAGCGATTATAGGCATAGGCAATACAGGACGCCAGTGTCTGGTGTCCTGTTGCCATGGTGACAGGCCGGGCTCTCGCGATGACATCGCGAGTTCCGGCCGAAGACACAGAGGGAGCCGCAGCGGGACGCCGGCTGTGACTGACAGCCGGCTCCCTCTGCGAGATAGCGCGGGATCTTATGTGATCCCGCGCTATCTCCAGGACGTAAGTTTACGTCCTGTTGCGGGAAGTACCAGGCTGCCAGGACGTAAACTTACGCCCTGCAGCGGGAACGGGTTAAAGTCTTGTTGAGCCACATTGGTTTCTGTTTACTTGCAGTTCTTTTGTTTTTAAAGGGTATGAACTGCTCGCATGAGGTGATTGGGATGTTTTTTAAACTTCTCCCATTTGTCAAATGCATTGTTATTCTTGAGGATATTGTCCCAATTAATGTTACCGATAGTAGTTCTGAGCTGATCAAATTTAGCTTTACTAAAGTTTAATTTATTTGTCGCTCCCTGATAAGGCTTCTTATTGATGACAGCTGGAAGTTAATTATATTGTGGTCACTGTTCCCCAAGTGCCCCTCAACCTGTACCCCTATTATTCGGTCCGGTTTTTCAGTTAATACTAAGTCCAGAGTGGCCTTCCCTCTAGTTGGTTCCCACACAAGTTGGGTAAGGTAGTTATCTTTAATTGTTCTCAAGAACTTATCACCCTTGTGAGATTTGCAGGTCTCCTTATCCCATATTATATCCGGATAATTAAAGTCCCCCATGATAATTACTTTGTTGCGGTTTAACACCTCTTCTATCTGTCTTAATAGTAAGCTTTCAGTTTCTTCTATCACCTTTGATGGCCTATAGAAAACCCCTATCAGGATTTTGTTATTTTTTCCTCCCTGTATTTCTACCCATAGAGATGCCACGTGTTCATCTCCTGCTCCTTTATCCTCTCGTAGCCTCGGTATTAACTACGATTTAACATACAGACATACCCCTCCCCCCGTCTGGTTTTCACGGTCTCTTCTGAAGAGATTGTAGCCTTGTAAATTCACCGCCCAATCGCACTTATCATCAAGCCATGTTTCCGTTATTCAAACTATGTCGTAGTTTTCATCAGTCATTCAAGCTCATCCACTTTACCAATCAGACTTCTTGCATTTGTAGCCATACAATTTATACGGTTATTTTTGTTCTTTAAATTCATTTTGCTACTAATAGTACTATTGGCTGATCTGTCAGTTCTAACTGTACTAACCCCACCCCCTGCTCGACCCCCATTCCCATTACTTAGGCCCAGGCCGCTAGCTACACTGGCTACCCCCTTGTTTCTCTTTTTGCCCTCCCCCCAGTCCATGGTTTAAACACTCCTCCAGCTTTCTAGCCATCTTCTCCCCCAACACAGCTGCACCCTCCCCATTGAGATGCAGCCCGTCCCTATGGTAAAGCTTGTAGTCGACAGCAAAGTCAGCCCAGTTCTCCAGTAACCCAAATCTCTCCTTCTTACACCAACTCCAGAGCCACTTATTTATGATCCTGTTGCCTTTCTAGTGTGGCTTTAGGTGCAGGTAGTGTTTCCGAGAAAACTATCCTGGAGGTCCTCGCCCTAAGCTTGGACCCTAAGTCCCTGAAATCATTTTTGAGGGCCCTCCATTGACCTCTAATGTTTTCATTAGTGCCAATGTGCACAATGACCGCTGGATCCTCACCAGCCCCTCCCAGTAATCTGTCAATCCGATTCAAAATGTGTTGAAATTGAGCGCCAGGAAGACAACACACCGTTTGACGATCCCGGTCTTTATGGCAGATTGCCCTGTCTGTCCCCCTTATAATTAAGTCCCCCACACTATGACCTGTCTAGCCTGCCCGTTCCCATCTCACTGGAGCAGTTATCCCCCTGGCATTCAGAGGGCATGTCGTGCTGCATCGGTGTTGGCTCTGTAATGGCATCCCCCTCATCTGCCGACGTTGCAGACTTGTTGGGTTGTGCCAGTTCAGGACTAGCCTTCCTGTTTTTCTTCCCTCTACCCTTCCTTTTATCTGTGACCCAGTTGATTGCCTGCTCCACCTGCTTTTCCATACTACCATCCGCCCCCGCCTCTACCCCAGTGAGTGTCTGCTTAGTGAGCACCAAACTCCTTTCCATGATGTCAATGGCTCTCAGTGTTGCAGGTTCCTCATTTAGATCCAGAATTTGGGCTTCTAAATGTGCGACGTGCACACATCTTGCGCAACAGTATGCACCCTCGATCGGCTGATCAAGGACCACATACATTGCACAAGTAACATATCGGATGACATTGCCAGGCATGGAGCTCATTGTAATGGGGATCTACAATTTACTTGTGGAAGTAGAGAAGTGAAGATAGACTTGCTCAAACTCCAAACACGCCTCCGCCCATGCGCAACCGCTCACACTTCGCCGCCCGTGCGCAACAGCTCACACTTCGCCACCCATGCGCAACTGCTCACACTTCGCCACCCATGCGCAACCACACACACTTCACCACCAGTCTAAAAATAGACTGCGTGAGATACTGAGGGGTGTAATAGTGGATGGCCATTACGTTGCCCCTAGGTTCCACTATTATGCCTAGTGGGGCTGGAGGAAGTTCATGCCCCACTGTTTGAGACATGAAAGTTCAGGGTTGCAATGTAATCTCCAGCAAGTAGTTGCTGAAGATGTTTTCTTTAAAGCTTTTTGGACCTGAATCTTTGGAATGGATAGCAGGTTGGTAGTGGGGCGATCTATTCCACTTCTTCCACTCCAGGTTGAAGAGCAAGGTTAATCAGCAGAGGTGTTGAGGGTGGGCCAGGAAGGGGTCTATAAGTGGCAGTTTCACTGACACAGAAAGAGAGTCTGAATGGCTGCTGAACCCAGGCCGTCTGTTATACCTATTGATGGTGAAAGACTGGTTGAGTTGTGCACCTGCAGCAAGTGTCCTGTACAGGCAGGGAGTGACTTTGTGAAGTTAATGCTGGAGAAGCTGGACTGTTGTTTTCATGCCGGAAACGAAGGCTGTATTTCTTTGATTTATTGGACTAAAAATAAACACAGGTCCCGCCTGTATTGGACTTTAAACGTGTCTCTGTCTCTGACTGCCGTACCCACCGCAAACCCGTACTCTACCGAGCTGTCTTCCCACAACTGATATGTGTATATTTATGAAAAGCGCCAATATGTCAAATAAGTGCAAACATACTATACAAATTTTTGATACAATATATATTTCCATCTGTTTACTTTATTGTGGAAGCATATTTGAAAAACTTTAGTTTTTTTTTAACCATTTAGGAGACGTACAAATTTAACATTGATTATCCTTTTTTTTCTTACACCAAGCTAAGATTGCAAAGGCTCATAGGAATCAGAATGATAGAGACCCCATTTTAAAAAAAAATACACCCGAGAGATCAGGACAGAAGTGGGTCCAGAGAGCTCCCTGAGAAAACAACCATTCCCTGCTGTTAACAGGACCTGAGGGGCCTAAAGACACCTACAAAAACTGCCCCATTATCACCCTAGAGTGAGCTGGATCAGAATGAGGGGCTGAGCGACTTGCCAGGACAACCTGAAGGATCGTGGCCTAGCTGAACCCATTGTAGCCGGGGACTCAATTAACAGGAGGTCCCACAGACAAGCGCCGCTGAGAGCTGGAGGAAAGGACCATACTGCACCCACGACTGGAGCAGCAACCCTGACAAGGAGACCAGGTGGGGGTGAAGGGGTGAGGAGACAACAGGAGGGGTGCCCAGAGAGCTGCTGCCGGGACCCACGAGCGCCGACTGCGGCAGGCAGACAGACCCTCTGCAGTAACAGGACAGCACCTAGACACCTCTTAAGCAGCCAGCAGCCGGGGAACAAAGGTAGGAGAGATACCCAACCCCCACATACACAGCAGACAGGCACCGGAGGGGAGACAAATCCCTCAATTAACACTGCAAAGCCTGGGCTCAGAACGGCAGCCTCCACCCCACATAAGCAGCTTCCCCCTCTTACTCCCCCCTCTCCAGCCACACTCACCAAGAAATCTGCGGATTCTCACTCCCCCCACCCCCTCACAGACACAGAAAGTCAGGAATACATACTTGCAATACTGAATCTGCAGAGCGTTGCACCCTCCCTCCCAGCTCTTCACATCCAGGACTGAATCTGCCATAGAAATCAGCCATTAGCTCCTACTTAACAAGAGAGCTCTCTCTGCTACCTCCTAGTGGTGAAATCTTGAATAACACACAAAAGCAAGGCAAAGCCAGAAGAGAGGGAGCCTTCAGAAAATTAATAGTCAGGCACCCTTTTCTTTAATTAAGAGAACTACATCTATACTAATTTCACCATTGAAGACTGAATCTCGCGACCGGCCGGCCCGCCAGTGACCAGAAATATCCAGCTTGCCTGCAAATCTCTTATACTTCAATTTAGGAGCTAACAGGAGGAGGGGGAGAAACGATGTACCACTGAGTTTCTTGAACTAAATTGGCAGTCCACCCGGAGGTGGGACATCTCATATGCCCACATTTTATAGACTTTCTCTGCATTAATATCTCGAAAAAACGAAATCTAAACTGCTCTTTACGTATTCTAATACTCTGGGGGACCCTAGGTGTAAATGACCTGCCATTTAACAAGCTATAACAGTATACTACCAACCATCACGGAGACACATTCAGGAAATTTTTCTTCTTACCAAGCCATGGACCCCAATTAGGCGATGCGGGTGGCCAGCATAACCCATGACGAAATATAAATAGAACCGACAACGCCGCAGTGCCAACCCCAAACAACTGCTCCAAATTCTGACTTCGGCTCCAGCCACTTATAGGTGCATAACTCACAGACCCTACAAGAAGACCCCACAGCACTGAGTGTTATCCACGCACAGATTGGAATAGAACCCACTGTTGCACACCCTCCACGGAGATAGGGAGGGAGGGAGGAGAGGAGACAGGGGAAGAAGAAACGGAAGGGGCATGGACAAATTTATTAAAAAGAACGATCCAAACAAAATGTCACAGAAGACCCCTTCGGGAAATAGACACTCCTCGACTACGTTGAAGTCTAAAGGCAAGAAAGATAAAATCCCTTCGAACACTTCACAGGACCCACTCCCTACAAGCCAAGACTTGGATATCCCACAGGATTCAGACCAAGAACTGGCCATGGCATCTCCATACTCATCTCCGGGCCACAGCCCAAACCAAACATTTGACTCGGGAGCCCTCCAGGCCACCTCGGTGGCACAAGAAGTATCACGACTACTAATCCCTATACTGGATAAGAGACTGGAGGTCCTACATACATTCATCAATGCAGCCCTATCTCTCATCACAAACAACTCCCAAAAAATTACAGACCTAGAAAACAAACTAAGTTCACAAGAGATAACCATCTCCACCCTGGAACAAACTATCACCAGATGCCATGAGAATGAGCAGACCCTCAAAGACAAACTCGAGGACCTAGAGAATCGAGATCATCGAAATAACCTTAGATTTGTGGGTATCCCAGAAAATATAGTAGGAGAAGACCTTCTGACCTTCCTGACAGTAGACCTCCCTAAAGCCCTAATGCCGGACGCCTCCCCAGACAAATCAAGTATAGAGCAAGCACACAGAGTGGGGCCCCCTAGACAATCGGGAACGGACCAACGCCCCAAGACAAGTGATCGCTAAATATCTAAACTGGGCAGTGAAGGAGGATATTCTGAAAACGTATCGGCGTCAAGAAGTCCTAAAAGTCAGAGACTTTAAGATACTAATATTTCAAGATTTCTCAGCATCAGTGGCCCAAAAAAGAAAATCCTTCACGGCAGTCTGCAAACATCTCCATGATAACTCTATACGATTCCAGCTCTTGTTTCCGGCAAAACTGTGGGTGCAGGATAACGGAAGACAGCTACTCTTTGATGATCCACAAATGGCGGCCCAATACTTCCATCTCCGAGCTGACAGACAACCACAATAACCCATATATCTGGGGACTTTACGCCACTGGGCCATGGCAATGTACTGCCTTGCCACTCTAAGATGAACTCATTCAGTCCCCTTTTCACAAAGGGGATTTCTATGACACTGTTTGTAACTATGTTTATTTTTTCAGTTGCAGTTGGAACTCATTTGACACCATTATGCCTCTCTCCTCCATTGTTATCAAGATCTGATGCCGCGGCACGCGGGCCCTCAGACGTGACTCTTCAAACCCCTTGCCGCTCACTGGGACGGTGGGGGAGAAGGTACAGAACAACCATACAGCACACACATCACAATACCCCCATAACATGACAGACATGAATGACGAGATAGGACAGGAATACCTCACTCCCACACAGATAAAGGTGGTCTCGTGGAATGTAGCGGGTCTCAACACACCAATAAAAAGAAAAAAAATTCTCACGCATTTGAGACGCCTGCGTCCCGATATAATTTTCCTACAAGAGACACACTGGAAACACGATTCAGGAGCCACTCTAAAAGCCCCCTGGCTAGACTCATGTTACTCAGCAAATTATACGTCCAAAAATAGGGGGCTTGCTATCCTCTTTCGTAGAGGTCTGACATACTTAGTCGAAGAGGAACTGGCAGACAAGGAGGGCAGATTCTTGCTCCTCAGATCAAAGATACATAATGTAGACTATACACTACTCAATCTCTATGCCCCTCACCAGACAAACAATATTTTTTTTGCAAAAATGAACGCCTTACTGTTACAAAAGCAGTATCCTAACCTAATAGTGGGAGGAGACTTTAACACCATTACCCACCCCACTCTAGACAGATCCTCCCAGAATACGAGTCTCACACAGGACTACAGGGACGTGCTTCATCTTATGGAGACGCACACTCTCTGTGATCCTTGGCGAGTTACAAATATGGACTCTAGAGAATATACGTATTACTCAGCAGCCCATCAGATTTTTTCCAGAATAGATTGTTTTCTTCTATCCGAATTATTATTTGAAAAACTCATAGACACCTCCATTCTCCCAATTGAGGTGTCAGACCATGCACCAATTACCTTGTCCTTCCAAGGCAAAGAAACACAGAGGTAAACTAGAATGTTGTCCTTCCCAGCATATCTCTACCATTCAGAGGACTTTAGGAACTATTTGAAAACACATTGGGCAAATTATCTTGATGATAACATTGAACATGTGGAGAACACAAGCCTCTTCTGGGCAGCTTCAAAGGCGGTCATGCGGAGCCATATAATTAATTACACCTCAAAAAAACGAAAGCAAATCAGACAACAATTCTCCAAATTGCAACACAACGTGTTTACAGCACAAAAAGCCTACGCTCAACTTCCGTCCTGGCAGAATAAGGACTAGAGATGAGCGAACGTACTCGTCCGAGCTTGATATTCGTGCGAATATTAGGGTGTTCGGGATGCTCGTTACTCTTAACGAGCACCACGCGGTGTTCGGGTTACTTTCACTTTCCTCTGTGAGACGTTAGCGCGCTTTTCTGGCCAATTGAAAGACAGGGAAGGCATTACAACTTCCCCCTGCAACGTTTAAGCCCTATACCACCCCCCTGCTGTGAGTGGCTGGGGAGATAAGGTGTCACCCGAGTATTGAAATCTGCCCTTCCCGCGGCTCGCTACGGATGTATTCTGACATTAGTTCAGGGAAAGTGGTATCGTGTTGGAGCTGCTATAGGGAGAGTGTTAGGTGTATTGTAGGCTTCAAGAACCCCAACGGTCCTTCTAAAGGCCATAAATCGTCTCTATATGCGCTCAGTGGGGCCGGCGGCAGCAGCGCCGACCCCATTGAGAACATATAGAAGACAAATCCTTCTTTTCTGCCACAGCTGTAACAGCTGTAGCAGAGAAGAACGATGTTTGCCCATTGAATTCAATGGAACCAGCAATACAGCAGGTTCCACTGAATGCAATGGGCTGCTGGCGATCGCAGGATGAATGGTCGGGAAGGGGTTAAATATATAACCCCTTCCCTGCAATTCATCCAGAAATGTGATACACTAAAAATATATACCGGCGTATAAGGCGACGGGGCGTATAAGACGACCCCCCAACTGTCACCTTATACGCCGGCAATACAGTGGAGCAAAGAATAAAAAGCATTACTCACTTCTTCAGACGATCTGCGCCGCTCCTGTAGACTGTCACTCCTTCCTGGTGTTCTGCGGTGCTCCTGCAGGTTCTTGCTCCCTCCTGGTTCCCGGCAGAGCATTGCTTTCTCTACGAAAGGCTTTAAATCCACGCCTCCAGAAACACACGTGCCTTCAGCCAATCACAGCCAATGACAGTGATGTCATTGAATTGGTGTGATTGGCTGTGTTTCTGGAGGCGGGGATTTCAAGCCTTTCATAGAGAAAGCTTTAGTCCGTGGACCAGGAAGGAGTGACAGTCTGCAGGAGCAGCACAGATCCTCTGAAGAAGTAAGTAATGCTTTTTATTCTTTGCTCCACTGTATTGCCGGCGTATAAGGTGACAGTTGGGGGGTTGTCTTATACGCCCCGTCGCCTTATACGCCGGTATATATTTTTTGTGTATCACATTTCTGGATGAATTGCAGGGAAGGGGTTATATATTTAACCCCTTCCCGACCATTCATCCTGCGATCGCCGGCAGCCCATTGCATTCAGTGGAACCTGCTGTATTGCTGGTTCCATTGAATTCAATGGGCTAACATCGTTCTTCTCTGCTACAGCTGTTACAGCTGTGCCAGAGGAGAACGATCTTTACGCTGACAGTGCGGGGGGGGGGGCACTCTTGCCGCTATTGTGGCTTAATAGTGGGACCTGTGAACTTGAGATGCAGCCCAACATGTAGCCCCTCGCCTGCCCTATCCGCTTCTGTGTCGTTCCCATCACTTTCTTGAATTGCCCAGATTTTCACACATGAAAACCTTAGCGAGCATCGGCGAAATACAAAAATGCTCCGGTCGCCCATTGACTTCAATGGGGTTCGTTACTCGAAACGAACCCTCGAGCATTGCGAAAATTTCGTGCCGAGTAACGAGCACCCGAGCATTTTGGTGTTCGCTCATCTCTAATAAGGACATATATAACCACACAAGAAACATTCTAGATTCTTATGTCCAAAGTCAGGCCCTATGGCTCACAAAAATGGATCAAAATAAATATTACCGGCAGGCCAACAAACCGGGTTGCTTACTGGCCTGCGTAGCAAAGGCAACAACTAAAAACAAACCTATCTTGTCCCTCACTGATCCAACAACAAACACCACAACCTCAAACCAGGAGAAACTGGAAAATATCTTACTAGACTACTTTGAAGACCTATATAGAGCGCCCCCCACGGACATGGCCAAAATACAGGAGTGGCAAGACTCCCTTACATTGCTTAAACTCACAGATGTACAAACAGCTTTTTTAGAGGAATCATTTTCTGAAACAGAAGTGATCATGGCATCCCCAAACAACAAAACCCCTGGCCCAGATGGCTATGGTAACGAATATTATAAACTGCTGCAGCTGGATGTAGTCCCGGTCCTAACCAGGCTATATAATGAGATTTATGCTCAGAACATACAAGTTGACACACTACTAGATTCAAGAAGGATCCTGATACTAAAGCCAAATAAAAATCCAACTGAAACACAATCATACCGTCCAATCTCCCTCTTAAACAGCGACTATAAGTTCTTGACAAAACTAATAGCTACAAACCCTATGTCCACAACTTCTCTACCCCTCCCAGAGAGGATTTACGAACAATAGACATTCTACCAGAAATGTCCGAGCAGCGATAGCCGCAACGGTCGAGGCCAAACGCCCACAAGCCCCGCAAACACTATTGCTGAGCCTGGATGCAGAAAAGGCATTTGACAAAGTGTCCTGGCCCTTCCTACAGCTATCCCTACAAAAAAGACACTTTGGCTCAAACTTCTGTAATTTTATTAATTATATCCACAATAACGCCTCAACCACCCTGACGATAAATGGACACAACGTACAAGCGATAGATATGTTCAGGGGCACTAGACAGGGCTGCCCTCTCTCGCCCCATCTCTTTAACCTCTCTCTGGATCCCTTACTGTACCATTTTCAACCAGTCCCCCCTAATATATCGCCCCGCCCACACCATCCTAATATATCTGCTTTTGCGGACAATGTGCTCATAATCAATGTGCGTGTCAAATTTCACGTTTCTATGACATTGGGAAGTGAGAAAATTACATTCCGTACGTAAAATTTGGACACTAATTATTTGGCGCATAGAATTGAATAATTGAGTTGGGACCCATTAGCTTTTCCTATTTATGACATAATCAATGCTCGTGCCAAATTTCAGGTTTCTATGACATTGGGAAGTGAGAGAATTGCATTCCGTATGTAAAATTTGGATGCTAATTCTTTTGCGCATAGAATTGAATAATTGAGTTGGGACCCATTAGCTTTTCCTATTTATGACATAATCAATGCTCGTGCCAAATTTCACGTTTTTATGACACCGGAAAGTGAGAAAATTACATTCCGTACGTAAAATTTGGACGCTAATTCTTTAGTGCATAGAATTGAATAATCGAGTTGGGACCCAATAGCTTTTCCTATTTATGACATAATCAATGCTCGTGCCAAATTTTAAGTTTCTATGACATTGGGAAGTGAGAGATTTAGATTATGTATGTAAAATTTTGACGCCAATTCTTTTGCGCTAGAATTGAATAATCGAGTTGGGACCCAATTACTTTTCCTATTTTGGAGATAATCTATGCTTGTGCCAAATTTCATGTTTTTACGACATCGGGAAGTTGGAGAACTTTTGGCGAGTTAGTCAGTGAGTGAGTGAGTGAGTGAGTCAGTGAGGGCTTTCATCTTTAAATCTATAGATTATGAGTCCTTCAATGACTACCTAGTAATACTATATTTCTCCTATAGTTACCAGCAAAAATAAATAGTAGAATGAAATTCCCTTGTCAATATTAATTGGTTGGTTTCCAGGTTCCAGATGCGTAGCACGCAGCTGATTTCCAAAGTGGCGTTCTTTAGGGAAGGCATTGCCTTCTTAGGAAAGTCTCTTTAAAGTTCCTGTCACTAGAGTAGTACCATAGAGGATGACCAGGCTAGGTGCAAAACCTTATTAAACCTAAGCAGAATCATGGATTTGATGTTTTGGATAAGGAAGGGCTGTGAGGCTTCTTCATGTTTCCTCAATTCACAAGCCCTTAAGGTTCAACAGACCAAGGATGTGAAGCATTATCTAGAGAGAGGATCCATGTTTATGTATTGGATAGTGAGGCTCTGATTCATATCAAGCAATATGATTATCTGGCCTATTATTATTATTTCTTGGAAATTACAACTTTGATTGAAGTGGAATAATTTGGAATAACTAATATTTTTCCCTTCGACATGACAGTTAAATGGAGAATGGTTTCCAACATACTCATTATCATACTCATTATATTTTACCAGATATTTATAGGAAGGTGAAAGTAATCAGCATTTATAAGAGGGGAATATTGTCCTTTTAAACATCAGTAATGAAAATTGTTAAATTCAATCTTTGGCTCTTGAATTCAATACACGAGTTGAGGTTTCATTTACCTATCCTGGGAAATCGAGAAACCTATCAATGTAATCTTCATCCATGATTTATATATCACTAGCTTACCTGTCGCGCGTTGCTGCGAAGACAGACATACATACATACATTCGTTTTTATATATCTAGTGTAGTAATGCATAAAGGACAGACAGACAGACATACATTCATTTTTATATATATATAGATGACATCAGGAAGTGAGAGAATTAGATTCCGTACGTAAAATTTGGACACTAATGCTTTGGCGCTTAGAATTGAATAATCGAGTTGGGACCCATTAGCTTTTCCTATTTATGACATAGTCCATGCTCTTTCCAAATTTCAAGTTTCTATCACATTGGGAAGTGAGAGAATTAGATTCTGTACGTAAAATTTGGATGCTAATTCTTTGGCGCTTAGAATTGAATAATCGAATTGGGACCCTTGATCTTTTCCTATTTATGACATAATCAATGCTCGTTCCAAATTTCAAGTTTCTGTGACATTGGGAAGTGAGAAAATTAGATTCCGTATGTAAAATTTGGATGCTAATTCTTTGGCGCTTAGAATTGAATAATCGAGTTGGGACCCATTAGCTTTTCCTATTTATGACATAATCCATACTCATGCCAAATTTCAAGTTTCTGTGACATTGGGTAGTGTGAAACTTAGATTCCGTACGTAAAAATTGGACGCTAATTCTTTGGCGCTTGAAATTGAATAATCGAGTTGGAACCCTTGATCTTTTCCTATTTATGACATAATCAATGCTCATGCCAAATTTCAAGTTTCTATGACATTGGGAAGTGAGAAAATTAGATTCTGTGCGTAAAATTTGGACGCTAATTCTTTTGCGCTTAGAATTGAATAATCGAGTTGGGACCCATTATCTTTTTCTAATTATGACATAATCAATGTTCGTTCCAAATTTCAAGTTTCTATGACATTGGAAAGTGAGAGAATTAGATTCCGTAAGTAAAATTTGGACGCTAATTCTTTGGCGCTTAGAATTGAATAATCGGGTTGGGACCCATTAGCTTTTCCTATTCATGACATAATCATGGCTCGTGCCAAATTTCAAGTTTCTATGACATTGGGAAGCGAGAAAATTAGATTCCGTACGTAAAATTTGGACGCTAATTCTTTGGCGCTTAGAATTGAATAATCGAGTTGGGACCCATTAACTTTTCCTATTTATGACATAATCAGTGCTCGTGCCAAATTTCATGTTTATACGACATCGCGAAGTGAGAGAATTAGTGGCAGTGATGGAAATTAAACGATCTACGTGGGGGGGGTGTAACTGTCGATGACGCTCGCACGCGCGCCATTTATTGTAGGATAGTTGTACTATGCCTATAATCTTCCTAGGAGTGTACTCAACAACTTCCCAAAGTTTCATGGCGATCGGATGAATGGTTTAGTAGCGCATAAAGGACACACAGACAGACAGACACACACACACACACACATACATTCAATTTTATATATATAGACTAGCTTACCCGTCGCGCGTTGCTGCGAAGACAGACAGACATACATACATTCGTTTTTATATATCTAGATAACAACCAATCACAGCGCAGCTTTCATGTTACCTCAGTGGTATAATATATAACAACCAATCGCAGCACAGCTTTTATGTAGCCTCAGTAGTATAAGAAGTAGCAACCAATCACAGCACAGCTTTCATGTTGCCTCAGCAGTATAATATATAGCAACCAATCACAGCACAGCTTTCATGTAACCTGAGTAGTATAAGAAGTAGCAACCAATCACAGCACAGCTTTCATGTTGCCTCAGCAGTATAATATATAACAACCAATCACAGCACAGCTTTCATGTTACCTCAGCAGTATAAGAAATAGCAACCAATCACAGCACAGCTTTCATTTTACCTCAGCATTCTCAATATCCAGCAATTGTCAAGTGAAACATTCGGCGGATGCATCATTGTGTGGTTGAACACTCATCCCGTTGCTCATAATGCAGGACAAGCCTTTGTTGATTCTGGGGCTGCAGCCAATTTTTTTAATTTGTGGTGGAGGTAGATGCCTCCGAGTTCGGTGTTGGAGCTGTACTGTCTCAAGGTTTCTCCACGCTCACGAATCTCAGACCATGTGCCTATTTTTCCAAGAAGTTCTCGTCTGCCGAACGAAATTACGACATAGGCAACCTAGAACTACTTGCTATTAAATGGGCGTTTGAGGAATGGAGGCATTTCCTGGAAAGAGTACAACATCAGATCACAGTGCTCACTGACAATAAAAATCTCATTTATTTAGACTCAGCTAAGAGGTTGAATGCTCGGCAGGCCCGCTGGGCCCTGTTCTTTTCACGCTTCAACTTTTTAGTTACTTATCCACCTGGCTCAAAAAACGTTAAGGCGGATGCCTTATCCAGGAGTTTTGGTTCCCCGGAACCTACTGATTTGGAGCCGGAGACTATCCTTTCCCCTGGGGTGGTTCTCGCTTCTGTCTCCTCTGACCTTTCGCCGCTGATACATGCTGCTCAGCAATCTGCCCCTGAAGCCCTTCTGGAAGGCAAACTTTTTGTTCCCTTGCCGTTAAGGTTGAAGGTGTTAGAGGAGACGTATGTGTCAGTCTTAGCTGGTCACCCTGGGATCAAGGGTACACAGGAACTACTTGCCAGAATGTATTGGTGGCCTCTTATGGCTAAAGACGTCTGTGCATTTGTGACGGCATGCCCGGTTTGCGCCAGGGGGAAGAGTTTCAGGAGACGTCCTGAAGGTCCTCTTCATCCCTTGCCCATTCCGTCCAGACCATGATCCCATTTGTCCATCGACTTCATAACGGATTTTCCTCCCTCGCTGGGGAACACAGTCATTTGGGTCATTGTTGACCGTTTCACCAAGATGGCACATTTTGTTCCTCTTTGTAAGTTGCCTAACGCCAAATATTTGTATGAAAATTTTTTCCAGGAGGTTGTTCGGCTTCATGTGATTCCGGAGGATATTGTCTCGGATAGAGGGGTACAGTTTGTCGCTTAATTCTGGTGGGCTTTTTGCAAAAATCTAAATGTTAATTTGTCCTTTTCATCCGCATTCCATCCTGAGTCCAACGGTCAGACTGAACGCATGAATCAGGAATTGATCCAGTACCTGCGACTTTTTGTTTCCGATAATCAGTTTCAGTGGGCGAACTACTTACCTCTCGCTGAATTTGCTATCAATAATCATGTCAGTTCGTCTTCCCAAGTTTCGCCATTTTTCTGTAATTATGTGTTTCATCCACGATTTGCACTCTCTACTCCTCCTGTTTCGAACACTCCATCCGCTGATACCGCTATTGAGTAACTGTGCACAGTTTGGGCCCAGGTTCGTAAGAACCTTCAGGGTTCCCAGGAGAAGGTACTTAGGCAGTGTAATAAGAAACGCACTATCTCTGCACCTTTTGTGGTTGGGGAGCAGGTCTTAATGTCTTCAAAAAATCTGAGGCTGAAGGTTCCGTCTTTAAAACTTGCACAGCGGTTTATTGGTCCTTTTTCTATTTCGCAGGTTATTAACCCTCTGGCTTATAGATTGTCCCTTCCTGGCTCTTGGAAGGTTCATAATGTTTTCCATAAAAGCTTGTTAAAAAAATATGTGACTCCAGTGTTGCCCACCCGTGACCCGCCCTCTCCTACGCTGGTGCAAGGAGAATTAGAATTTGAGGTGGAGAGAATTGTTGACTCCAGGCGGGTTCGGGGCTCAATACAGTATCTGGTCCACTGGAGAGGGTTTGGCCCTGAGGAACGGACGTGGGTTCCTGCAAGGGATGTTCATGCCCCACGTCTGGTCCGATTATTCCACAGGGCCTTTCCTCTTAAGCCCGCTCCAGATCATGGGGGTCCAGTGTCCCCCTTTAGAAGGGGGGGTACTGTTAGGAGCGGTGGCTCTCGGGGTCTCCGTGTCCGCACCACCAGTCCTATCACCCGAACTGATCAGGTGCGGCGCAGGGGAGCTCCGGTCTTGGTGACCACCCCTGGCCGTTGGGGTCCCGGACACTGGCTACGGGCGCATGCTCCTGTGCTCAGGGGGCGGCGCCTGGATAATCAAGTTGCTGGGAATGCGGCTGATGCCGTCCCCGTTGCCATGACATCCTGACTAGGATGATCTGCACTTGCTGCTGGATGTCTGGATCTCCGCACTCGTTGCCTTATGTCTGGGTCTGGTTGCTGGCAGGGCCCCGCCCTAATTAGCTGCTGGGGCGGGAGTTCTGACAGCATTTAAACGTGCCTGTTTCCTCCCAGCATTGCCAGTGTATGTTTGTCCCCAGGCTACACCCGCATATTTGGATTGTGCTCCCGGCTTTTGACCCTCGGACTTCGGACCTGAATTTGCTTTACCTGACCCGTTTGTACCTCGTACCCTCCAGTTGCTGACTCGGACTGTCTGACTCTCCTCTGTGTTCATTTGTTTCCAGTGTTTGTCTGTATCGGTCCCGGTGCCCCGCTTCCCTAGTGAGTTTAGGGACCGTCGCCCTGGGGCTTAGCCCAGGGGGGCAAGTAGGTAGGGACAGGGGTAGTGGGTTGTTTTCAGGGAATCCCGTACCCGGACCCCAGATCCCTGACATGGTGTAGAAAAAAAAATGTTCCTGACATTGTTAACAATTATTGTTAAATTTGTACATCTCCTAAATGGTTAAAAAAACTAAATTTTTCCAATGTGCTTCCAGAATAAAGTGAATAGATAGAAATATATACCTCATCAAATAATTTTACAGTATGTTTGCACATATTTGCCATATTGCAGTTGAAAATATTTAAAAATTACATTTTTTTCAAAATGTTCCCAATTTTGGCACTTTTAATAAATATACACACATTTTATCTGTCTATTTTACCTCCTAACTTAAAGGGGTTGTCCCGCGAAAGCAAGCTGTGTTAAGCACTTCTGTATGGCCATATTAATACACTTTGTAATATACATCGCGCATTAAATATTGGCCATACAAAAGTTATACACTTACCCCCTCCGGTGTTGGTGTCCCCGTCTCCATGGCGCATGCGCAGAAGACCTGTGAGGCGTGAGCACGCCAGAGCGGCCCCATTCAACAGAACAGAAGAGCAGACGCAAGCGCGTCTAATCGAGGGAGAAGAAGGCTTCGGTCGGCGCCATGGAGACAGGGACGCCAACACCGGAGGGGGTAAGTGTATAACTTCTGTATGGCCAATATTTAATGCACGATGTATATTACAAAGTGCATTAATATGGCCATACAGAAGTGCTTAACCCCGCTTGCTATCGCGGGACAACCCCTTTAAGTACAAGGTGTGGCAAAAAACTATGTCTGAATTACTTGGATACGCAATACCTTTATGGAGTTATTCTATGTTAATTTCTATGTTAATTCTATGTTGATTTCCAAAATTTGGCCTGGTCATTAAAGTGGAAACCAGCTTGGTCACTAGGGGGTTAAAAATGAATGTCCAAATCAGATCCTTCCCAACTCCCAATAATGCACAGATATAGCAAGTCTTACCTTATTCTGTCCTATGTTTTATAATGTCATCTTGTGTTTCTTGTGACTAATTTGCCTTTTACATTTAGTTCTAGTCTCAGTAGAATTATGTAACATTTAGGAATGAAGACACAGCCCAGAGGTCAGGCACCAGAAACCTCCATGTATTTCCCCTTGGTGCTGAGATAGGCCAAGATGTAGGAGAGCCACACACTGCAGAAGACCAGCATGCTGAAGGTGATGCACTGAGCCTCATTGAAGATGTCTGGAAACTTCCTGGCCAAAAAGGCTACAACAAAGCTCAACATAGCCAGAAATCCCATAAAACCTTAAGCAATGTAAAAAAACAATATTAGACCCTACCTCAGATTGTAATATGATCTTCCCTACTTCTATCTGGATATTATACTGTAGGAATGGTGGAGAGAAGAATAACCAGAAGGCACAGATCACAACCTCAATGGATGAGCAGATAATGAGAAGACATGCGGAGAAATGTCTCCTGAACCATCTCTTCATTCTTCTATCTGGTTTGGTGGCTTAAAGGCCAAGATCACGGTGATTCTCTTGACCAAAAGGGAAGAAGCAGCAACTGTATAAATGTTACCAATAACCACTTGTTGGAAAAGACAGGATATCTAGCTTGGACGTCCAATGAATAAGAAGGGGCAAAGAAAGGATAGCATGAGTGAGAGAAGTATAAAGCTGAGGTTCTGGTTATTGGCTTTTACAATCGCTGTATCCTTGTATTTGATAAATATCCCCAATAAAGCAGCAGTCAGAAGACAGAAGACCACAATGATGACAATAAGACGTATTCCAAGGGTGTCCTCATAAGACAGGAAGTCTATAACTCTTGGATGCAGGAGTCTCTTCTCTCATTTGACTACTGACCATCAGGACACTTCAGACAATTTTCAATATCTGTGGAGGTAATAACTGTATATGGCATATTAATGATTCCTGTGTAATAAAATTGTTAGAGTGACGCGTTTAGGAGTTCTAAAATTTGCCCTGGTCATTAGGGCGCAAACAGGCTTGGTCACTAAGGGGTTAAAGGGAACCTGTCAACAGTTATGAGCACCATAAACTAAGTTATAGTGCTCACTAGGCAAGTTCCCAGGAGTCCATGGATGTATGTGTAATACTTACCCAACTCATTCTGTCACCCAGAAAGTTGGCATGTGGACCGTGCATAGGATTCAGAGCCGCAGGCTGTATGTGTACACTCCCAAAGACACCAATTGGAGTGTGCATGCACAGCCTTTAAGTTTGAGTCTGCTGCAAAGTTTGCGTGCCAACTTTCGTGGGTGACAGAACGTGACCAGGATGCAAAAAAGTATAAAACATATATCACTGGGCTCCTGGGGACCTGCCCAATGACCACCGTAACTTAGTTTATGAGCCATTCTGGAGTTTGGTAGTACTGTATACGGGATAATCTAATAGAAACTACCATGACCTGTGATAATGTCACCATCATGTGATCAACCTGTGTGGGTGGAGTTAGGGATCACATAATCAAGAGCTGTGTGTGTCATGTGTGCAATTAACATAAATGTAGCAGAGCTGAGTTTGTAACATGTGCATGCAGTGTGTGACAGCTGTGTCTGTCACAAACATATAATGTAGCAGAGCTGTGTTTGTACCGTGCACATGTCATGTCTGTCAGGCGCATGTCATGTATCAAAGCTGTGTCTGTGATGCATATGTCATGTAGCAGAGTTGAGTTTGTAACATGTGCATGTACTGTGGCACAGCTGTGCCTGTCATGCGCTCATAATGTAGCAGAGCTGTGTGTGTCTGTCACATGCCCATGTACCACAGCTGTGTGTGTGATATGCATGTAGCAAAGCTGTGTGGTGCATTGTGCCACCAGAGACACTGGTACTATAATTTTCTAATAATTACTAGTAGCTGTATATTGAGTATTATCTCCAGGTTCTTTCTTCTACTCAGCCAACCCCATGAGCATTTCTATGAAAAAAAGGGTGAGTTAGGCCTGTAATGTAAGGACTGGGACAAATTTGATATACTAGGCCCTTAAAGTCACTAAACGTCCTTTTGCATTGCACACTTCTGCATGGAAGATCTAAAGAGCGACTTCTTGCTGATTGTTCTTTCACTGCACATGTTTACCAATAATCGTGCAAACTGCTTGATCTTGTTCTGCTCCTCCTGTGTGTATGGACTCTATATATCTGTTTTATTCTTGTACTGAAATAGTTAACCAATTCTATGTCTCTAAGCCGAGCTGCAGGGGTTAATATTGATTACTTTTCCTTTTTAAGCTGAGGCACTTCCTCCTTCCCTGAGAACTGCTGTTGTATTAGTCTCTGACACCCAGCTTTCCTAGGTCGCCTATTCCTGCCTTTATTGTCTGTTTCATCTGGTACCTCTACCTGTATTCGGTTTTCTGGTTGCTTCTGTCTCTGCACCTTGTCCTGTTTGTGTGTTTGACTCTGTTATCTTACAAGACAAAGGGCAGACTGAGAAGACAGGAGTGAGGAGGCAAAGTATGTTTGCTGCGTCCTGACATTTGTTTCGTAGCCTGGTGTGAGCCTGCTCCAGTCACCCAGCTTAGGTATCCTGTACACATTTATGTGTGTACGTTGGTTTACTGTCTGATACTGTCCCTCTCCTTGCTTGTATGTTTTTCATGTCTGTCTGCAGCCTTAAACTGTCCTGGTACTGTTCCTGTGGTATTGGTGCATCCTGTGCCCAGTACTTATCTCATATGTTCCATTAGGGATAGTCAATGGGGTAGACGTTCTTATCAGGGCGTCTACCCCACTTATAGGCAGGGGTTCCCCCATTTCCCTTACTAACAAAGGGCTACATTTCCCCTCTGACCACCAGTGGTCAGCTTCCAGCCACACCAGGACCTGCCCTAAGGCCACACCAGTTGACCTGTCCAGTGGGTCCTCACTCGTTAGGCATAACAATATCTGAAAACAGTAGTGCTCCATAGTGTGCTGCAGACTATTTGATATTAATGGGAGTGACCCAGTAATTAATAGTGCATCCCCATGTTCACCTCCTTCACAGACTGTTTCTTAGGATGCCCTCTCTCATACAGACTGCTCCTTTTGTTCTGATAGGGAGGGTTGGCGCTTTGTACCCCTCTGCTGTTGAGTCAGCCGGAAAGTCTGTGGGACTGCCGATGCCTTGCCACTCTGTTCCTCCTTGTCCTCTTTCTCCTTTTGAAAGCCGCTACATGGACCATGTGCTGCTGCTGCTCCCATATACCGTGCTCTCTTCTGTGGCCCCCTTGCACGACTGCCTCCTCCTACCCCGCTTAGCTGTGGTGCACCAGCGCCTTGTACAGGAGGCACTGCTCTGGTCCCATGCCCTCCACAGTTGTGCTGATGATGGGCTTCCTGCAGAACACAGCCCCATCAGCTAATCAAATTGTGGGCGTTCATCTTGTCTCCACCCATTCTTCATGGTGGAGACAAGATACAACAGTACCCATAGTACCCATTGGTATATAAAATGAGAATGCTTGGTCTGGGTGAGAATGTGGGTGAGTGGGTTAGTAACTAACAGTGAGTTCACGAGGGGCCTGGACACCTTTCTTGAGTAATACAACATTACATGTTATAGTCTTTAATTACTTAAGAGAGGTCAGTGATCCAGGGATTATTCCTATTACCATGTTGGTGTTGGGAAGAAACTTGTTTTTCCTTAGATGAGGATAATTGGCTTCTCCCTCATTGGGAGGAGGGGGGGGCTGTTACCTCCCTCTGGATAAACATTTCGGCAGTAGTAACCTAATATACAATGTTACTATGTTATCCTCTTATAAAACTACATTTTGTGCATTTTCATTTTCTGAAAAGTCAAGAAGGGGTTTGCAAGTCGATCTATGCATTACGAAAAACGTTTGGCACGGTGTTAGCCAGTAGAGTGTTGGGGCGTCTTCAACAGCGACCAGTGCTGATGCTGCCTGAGTTCAAATTCAAAGAAAAGTTATAGCACGTGCTTGAGGAGAACCAGAAGAAACCACTATACACACAGCTCAGTGGATCAAATGAGTTCTGGTTTATTTGGAGAAACACACAGCTTATATAGGCCGTTGCCCGCGCAGGGTGCAACTTTGAAGAATTACTTAATCAGTTGACTGAAACAGAATATTAGCACATTGGGAAACCAACGTATCTTAGAAAGGAAACACATCTGCTGTGGTTCGGGTGCATCCGACCACAAACTGTTAGTAAGCCCGCCACAAACGGTCAGTAGGCCCACCACAAACTGTCAGTTCGTTATCTGGTGCAAGGCCCTGACTGAAATAAGGAATTTCTAAGTTCAGCTCCTTATGTTATGTTACTTCAGAAACAAAATTAAATTCAATTAAATTAATCCTTATCAAGAGCAAAATGTGATTGTGCTCAGTAAGAGAAACCAAGTAATCTTGTAGATATGAGACCTTTTGAAACATATCATATCTACAAGATTACTTGATTTCTCTTGGGGGTTTCCTCAGGATTACCTTTGCTATGGTCAATGGACACACATCTTTCACCAAACACGGAGTCAGCAGCCAGAAATAGGTTATTATCTGACACTCGGTCAGCTTTATTAGCACAATTGTAGTAAAACATAAAACAAAACAGAGCGGCAACTAAATAACTAGCTTGCCTCTCTAGTACTACGTAATCCACAGATGAACCCTCTCTAATAGCTGAGAGCTTCTCCCTGCCAGCTTACAAAGCAATAGATGTGAGCAACTATACTCTAAGATCACAGCTATTAGCTCACACAGACCAGCTTACTGTGTTCACTGAGCTGTCTAGCTGCTATTTTACTATCCACATACTGGTTTACCTGATTAATCACCACAAGTGGTGCTCTCACTGTTGCTACATACCACAGAGATATACCTCCCTTCTGGAACCGGAACTTTATTTTTATCCTGGAGTATATTTGTAAAATTAACAAACAAGGCAAAGCAAATCTATATCGTTAATCTGCTGTTGAGAATATTTGATTCATGAATGTTGGCAAAATTTTTATATAAAAATGCAAAGCGGCAATTTAATCTGATCCTCAGTTATCCTTAAAGCATTTCTTATCTTTGACCCCATTGTTAAAGCATTTAATGCAGTTATTCTCGCTGCAGCGAAGTAAAGTCATTTTTGCATTGAGTGTGCCCCAGTTTCTCCAAACTTCATACTCTGGTTTCTGCTTATCCCAAAAAAAAACTTTGGTGTAAGCGAAGGCTCGGCTGTCGGGCCCAGGGAGGTTGACTGTGTTGAGTAGGTCGATGATGTTATACTTGCCACCAGGTCTTGTGCAGGTCTGTACACAAGGGGAGTTCAGGGAGAAAAATACTACACAACCAGCTGTGGGGGTTATATTTAGTAGTCTGCTGATGGGGGATCCTGTAGAATCAGAGAGGGAGGTTAGCAGGCGATATTCAGAATGTACGTTACATGTTTCGTTTTTTGTGTAAGATGCAGCCACCATTCGATCTCCCTGATAGATTTCTTTATTGACCACTTTATCACGTATTCCCGCAGATTTGTCTTTTCTCAGTGCCGCCTTAATATCCGAGGTTTGTAAACCTTTATCTTTATTGCATTCTTTCGCAGTGAACTTTACAAAATAGGCGTACTGATCCTGCAAACCCCTGCAAGGCAGAAGAGAAGAAAAATGAAGAGGTCTTCCCTCTATAGTACACGGACCTGATTATAAAGAGGACTTTATTTCATGTTACATAACTTCTTTATATTCATGACTTCTCCTAAAGATGGGTCAACAATATCAGATCATGGTAACAGTATGCTAACCTGAAAAAAGCCAAATGTCCATCCAGTTCAGCCTGTTTCCACCCCCCCCCCCTTGTTGATCCAGAGGAAGGCAAAAAACCTCCAATGAGGCAGAAGCCAATTTGCCCTATCTTGGGGGAAAAAAATCCTTCCTGTCTCCATAATGGCAGTCAGAATAATCGTGGATCAATGTTTGAGATCAACAACCCTTCTGGTTATTTAATGTCTTTATCCTGTAATATCATAGCGCTCTAAAAAGACGTCTAGTCCCCTTTTAAACTCCTCCATCAATTTTGCCATCACCATTTCTTCAGGCAAACAGTTCCATAGTCTCACTGCTCTTACAGTAAAGAACCCCCTTCTGTGTTGGGGATGAGAAGCCCGGCACATTTGCCACATTTCTGTGCATTGGGACTAACACAGCTCCATATATTGTGCAGTGGAAATGAATAGAATTGAGCTTGCAGTTCCATTCCAGGCCACTGCACAATGTATGGAGCTGTAAGAGTTCTAAGGGCAGGTCATCAATAAAGAGAGTCCTGTAATCCCAATGAATGATTTTCTGATAAGCGCATTTATGTTGCATATTTGCACAATCGGCATTGCAACTTTGAGCGCACCAGTGTGTGTTTTATTGCACTTTTTGCACACGCACATTGTGGGCTTTTGCACACGAAAAAAAACCTGTAACCATTCTCTTATTGATGCAATGGACAATTCCTCTAATTCAATCAACATGCCCTATTTTCCTACGCAGAAAAATAGAGCATGCTGCTTATTTTGTTTGGCACAAGTGAAATGCGCCATTCACTGTGTATGCGCCTGCAAATTTACGAGCTGCACAAACACGCCCGGGTGTCACAGGTCTTCAGGATGCAACGAGTTTCTAGGTTTTCATCTTAACTTTTCAGAAGCCATAACTGTATGAGGGTTCTTCGTTGAGAGGTGAGTTGTAGTTTTTAGTGCTACCATGTTAGGGTAAGTGTACCGCATAAATTATTTTGGGGGGACAGGGTGAAAAAAAACTCATCATTTCTGCCACAGTTGTTTTTCCTTTCTATGCAGCAGAAGTGATATATCTTTTTTTTCTGTGGGTCGGTATGATTATGAGTGGGCCTCCTCCAATGTCTGTTACAACTGCGGCCCTGTGGTGATAATGCGGGCAGCTCCTGTGCTTGAATGATCACCGTGATGGACTATCAATGTACCATCAAATTGCAGGAACTACATGGTTCCCATGACATAATAGGGCAGGAAGGGGTTAAAGAACATGTCAAACTTTAAATGTCATTTTACATTGTAAATTCAAAATAAAAGCTGTCATTTAGTAAATCAGATGCAACAAGTCATAGAAATAGCACAGATTAGTTTAGTCTTTTCAAGAAGTTTCAAAAAACTTTGCAGTTGTTGCAGATTTTCTACAGAATTCACTGCATACGTGTCAATTCTACAGGAAGTAAGTGAACGCTGCTTACTTGAAGATGGTTTGCTCGATGTAGTTGGTGACTCGTCCCACTTGCTCTTGGTTTAGGGGTGTAACAGTCAGCACTTGGCTCCACAGGCAGAGCGCGATCAGGAGTGTGGGTCCCATCCTTAGCTGTAATGATACGGAAGGTGTTTAGTACAGAACTAGGGCAGTCCTGACAAGGATCTCAGAAGCTGCTGTAACACGGGCTCAGGGAGTCATGCAAGACTTCCCTATCTGCAGGTGTGCCCTCAAGGCCCCGCCCACATTCCCCAACACAAAGAAACCACAGTGCAGGTGATGGAAGAGAATGGACTCTGTATACTGCAGCTTTTACTAATGGTACTTCTTGTGTTTCCACCATCTACTTGTAGTGGCCCGAAACACCTATTTCTGTCCCCTCCATAACTGTCATACACATCATGTCATTTTTGTGGATACACTGTGCAAAGTGTCTTGTCTGCTGTTATGAGTATTGCACAGCTGCAGCATGCAAGAGGTTAATGTCTGCATGAGACTAGGAGATGGCTGCAAAAGTATCAATTTATGTCCTGTCATGTGGTCTGCTAGAGACTATAAATATGAGTGTCTGAGAGCTGGAAAGTGTTCCATTCTTCTGCGTTCCTGAGAGAGAGTGCCAGCCACATGGGGGTACCTTTAACCCTCATGTGGTGAAGAGAATGAAAGAGGAAGAAAGATTTCCTGACGTTCCTGATGCCAGGAGCCATTAGAGAGTAAGGAAAAAGAGAGAGAGAGAGGAGTAGAGGAAAGTCAAGACCCCCGTGCAGAGGTACTTTTATAAGTGAGTGTCTGTGGAGAGTTTGCCCTTCCTCTTCCAGGAGCGGTACCATACAGATAACAAGGACTGTAGGACTGGCATCATCCTCAGTTCCTCCCTTCTTCTGTTTTGCCTAAATAAGTGTGTTCTTAAGCTGTAAAGTGTTAAAGTTTTACAAGTAAAGTTTTGCCAGGCCTGGACCATTCCCAGGGACTGAGGTACTTAACCACTAAATCGTGTGTGGACTCTCTTTATTATCGCCGAGGTCCATGAGTAAAGGAATGGTGGTGTCACGTGGCAATCTAAAGTTCTTCAGCATGTATATTGGCCATCCCTCTCCTAGGGGTGTCCGGAAGAGGCCCAGCGATACTCTGGCCGAGGCGGCATGTGTTCCTCTGGGGAGGAGTCTGGTAAGTGGCATCGTGACAAGTGACAGCTTTACCCTCGCGGCTCCTCAGTGTGTACCCTTTGGGGCGCTGCATACTAACATACCTAAAGCTGATATTTCAGTCTGTGGTTCCCATAACTCCTTGGTAGCACACCGCTGTCGTGGGATCATATTTGATTCTAATCTCTCCTTTACTCTCATGTCACCGGCCCCTCAAATCATCCCCATAATCTGCCTTGTTCTGCGCAGACATCAAAAACTCTTATTGTCGTCCCGGTCCACTCTCAGTGTGATTACTGCTGAGCCGGTATTATATGTTATGGTGAAGGGAGAAGCTTACAGCTCAATGTAAAGCACTGATATGTATCACTCACAGGCCAGGAGCGTCCGGGACACAGTCAATGAGAAGCAGATAGGAGTCACTGTAGAGTAGTGGAATGACAGAGTGCAGTCCCCATAGTGCAGCCCTCCACAGTGCAGCACCCACAGTGCCGCCCCCACAGTGCCACCCCCACTGTGCAGCTCTCCACAATGCAGCCCCAACAGTGCCGCCCTCCACAGTGCCGCCCCCACGGTGCAGCCCCCCACAGTGCAGCTCTCCACAATGCAGCCCCTACAGTGCCACCCCCCACGGTGCAGCCCCCCACGGTGCAGCCCCTCACAGTGCAGCTCTCCACAGTGCAGCTCTCCACAGTGCTGTCCCCATAGTGTAGCCCTCCACTGTGCAGCCCCCACAGTGCAACCCCCCACAGTGCAGCTCTCCACAATGCAGCCCCCATAGTGTAGCCCTCCACAGTGCAGCCCCCACAGTTCCACCCTCCACAGTGCAGCCCCCACAGTGCCGCCCCCACAGTGCAGCTCTCCATAATGCAGCCCCCACAGTGCAGCCCCCATAGTGTAGCCCTCCACATTGCAGCCCCCACGGTGCGGCCTCTGAGTGCAGTTCTCTGTGTCACTGCTGATCTAGGAGAAAGCAGGAAGTACTTCTAAGATAACAATGTCTGAAATAGTTTTACTTTCACCTGCTGTTAGTTTTGTTTGCATTTCATTTATTTGGTTACATTGTAGCTAATGAGTCCATCTTAAAGGGACAGTCCATATCGTGATACAAGCCACACACACACCAGAGTTCCTATTTAGAGGGAATGTGTCATTAGAGAATGGCCTATTATATAAGTCCCATTTTCAGGTTACACACTTTTTAAAGAATTTAACTGAATGGGTGTGAGTGAGAGCTGCTTCTGATTGGTCAGGCTGTGACCAATCAGAGGCAGCTCATTCAGCAGGCGGGGATTTTAAATCCCCGGCTGTTGAATACTACAGAGAGCAGTTCAGGAGAACTGCCAGCTGGCCGCAGCTGAACTCCGTCTGCCGGGACCAGGTGAGTATATTTTTTTTTTTACTTTTTACACATTTTAGGATGATTTTCAGGGAAGGACTTATATATTTAAGCCCTTCCCGAAAATTCATTGTGCGATTGCCGGCAGCCCATTGCTTTCAATGGAGCCGGCTGTATTGCCGGCTCCATTGAATTCAATGTGCTAACATTGTTCTGCCGGGACAAGGTGAGTATATATTTTTTTTTTACTTTTTACAGATTTTAGTATGATTTTCAGGTAAGAGCTTATATTTTTAAGCCCTTCCGGAAAATTCATCCCGCGCTCGCCGGCAGCCCATTGCTTTCAATGGAGCTGGCTGTATTGCCGGCTCCATTGAATTCAATGGGCTAACATCGTTCTGCTCTGGAGGAGAATGATCGTTATGCTGACAGTGGAGTGGGGGGGGGGGGTCTCACTCTTGCCACTATTGTGGCTTAATAGTGAGACCTTGGAGCCCGAAATGCAGCCCTGCATGTTGCTCCTCACCTGCCCTATCCATTTCTATGTTTTTTACATGACTTTGGTGATTTGCTAAGATTTTCACAAATGAAAACCTTAGCGGAGCACCAGTCATATACAAAAATGCTCGAGTCGTCCATTGACTTCAATGGGGTTCGTTACTCGAAACGAACTCTCGAGCACCACTGAAAGTTTGACTCGAGCAACGAGCACCTGAGCATTTTGGTGCTCGCTCATCTCTAGTTGTTATATATTATACTGAGGTAACATGAAAGCTGTGCTGTGATTGGTTGCTATATATTATACTGCTGAGGTAACATGAAAGCTGTGCTGTGATTGGTTGCTATATATTATACTGCTGAGGTAACATGAAAGCTGTGCTGTGATTGGTTGCTATATATTATACTGCTGAGGTAACATGAAAGCTGCGCTGTGATTGGTTGTTATATATTATACTGCTGACGTAACATGAAAGCTGCGCTGTGATTGGTTGTTATATATTATACTGAGGTAACATGTAAGCTGCGCTGTGATTGGTTGTTATATATTATACTGCTGAGGTAACATGAAAGCTGTGCTGTGATTGGTTGTTATATATTATACCGCTGAGGTAACATGAAAGCTGCGCTGTAATTGGTTGCTATTTTTTATACTGCTGAGGGAGCATGAAAGCTGTGCTGTGATTGGTTGCTATTTCTTATACTGCTGAGGTAACATGAAAGCTGTGCTGTGATTGGTTGTTATATATTATACTGCTGAGGTAATATGAAAGCTGTGCTGTGATTGGTTGCTATATATTATACCGCTGAGGTAAGATGAAAGCTGCGCTGTGATTGGTTGTTATATATTATACTGCTGAGGTAACATGAAAGCTGCACTGTGATTGGTTGTTATATATTATACCGCTGAGGTAACATGAAAGCTGCGCTGTGATTGGTTGCTATATATTATACCGTGGAGTTAAGATGAAAGCTGCGCCGTGATTGGTTGTTATATATTATACTGCTGAGGTAATATGAATGCTGCGCTATGATTAGTTGCTACTTCCTATACTGCTGAGGTAACATGAAAGCTGCGCTGTGATTAGTTGCTATTTCTTATACTGCTAAGTTAACATGAAAACTGCGCTGTGATTGGTTGTTATATATTATACTGCTGAGGTAACATGTAAGCTGCGCTGTGATTGGTTGTTTTATATATATATAAATGTATGTCTGTCTGTCTGTCTTCACAGCAATGTGCGACGGGTAAGCTAGTATATTTATATACACAGTAGAGTCACATTTTTATGACCACCTCTTACTTTTGACATCGGCAGCATGTAGCCCATGAGGGAAGAGACGGGTCGTGGCTGGCTTGGTGGGTATATAAGATGTGCAGTAGGCCGTCTGCTCACATATCACTCATTATAAAGGGTAAAAAGGGTGATTTATCCAAGTTGCAAAAAGTGATGATTATTTGTTTTCAGGTTGAGGTTGGTGGTATTTCTCAAACATCGTTTGTGAACTGTTTGTGTCCTGCGGTGGTGAAAGTGTATTGTGAGCGGACAAATGGCACAACTGGGGATAACCAACGTGGAATTGGCGGAGCAACATGTGCCATTGATGTGAGAGGTGAAGGTGGGCTATGAAGCTGGTTGTATCATCCTGAGATCCTCCAGAATAGCCAACTGTTTGTGCGAAAAGAGGATAGAAATGATGGCGCTCAAGAGCAGAACTCAAACTACAGAGAACTCCAGACCGGCGGCATCTTCATAGCAACAAGTAAGTGACAAGAGCTGCACACAAGCTTCATGCACTTACAAGCAGTTATGTGATGTGTCCTCAGCTCTCTGACTTGTTAGTAATGCGGTCGTGTATCTGCCCTCCTCCTGGATGCTCTCCAGTCATTACAACTTCACGTTTGTGTCTCTGCCCCCACACAGCACACACACCAGCACCTTACAATGTGCGCTGAAATGTGTGGGGACCTTCACCAGCCACTATCCCTTCCCAGGAATGCAGAAGAAGGGATGTGGGAAACGGAATTACCTGCACATTTCAATTTCACCATAAAAGTCCAGGCCCCTGACCAGATACTGTGTGTATCCCTTGTTTTTCTGGGGAGGATGGAGAATCTCTCCATAACTGCTCATCCAGGTCATGATGTCAACAAAAGGGTTACTAGTCAAAACGGTCACTCTCTTAGTGTTATTTTGGCAGGAAATTGCTTGAACAACAAAATCCTGCCATTCTATCTGAGCCAGCTTTTACTTTGACCAGAAGAACTCAAGCACCTCCAGTCTTACATAGCTGACATCAAACAGGGAGGTCCTGAAGAGTTGGATCAGGGCAAAGATGTCATTCATCCTGAAATCCTTTCTAAGGGGAAGCTCCACCATCCCAGCATGGCTTGGAAAGGCTTCAGCACCCCTCCATTGGAGATGGACAACATTCTTTCTCGACCCCCCTGCCCGGCTATAGCAGTGACGATGCCTCTTCTCCCTGCCTTTCATCTCGGAAGGTCCCTGTGCCAAATCTTTCTATCTAAAAAGATAGGTCACGCTTTTTACCCTCTATAGTAACTGACCTCTCTCCTCTCTTTAAGGCAGACCATAAAAGATGATGTGACCTGGGGTCCCTGAATGCATAGCCCCTAGGAGCTGCCACTATTGGGAGGACAGATGGACGAAGGCCCTCCCCAAATCACCAGACACAACCCCATCAGACATTCTGGCCTCATGTGCTACTCTTGTACATTCACTACCACCTTGATCTGCCCCAGATAGTTCTCCACCAGCAGATATCCCAACATTTAATACTGTATTATTTAGATTCCCTGCACCCCCAAACTCTCCACCACGCACATCACTCACTATCGTGCTTCTCCCTTCATCCCTTTTACACACCTCCATTTTTTCCATATTCTCACTCTCATCATTTTCACACTTCTCTGTGACTAGACTGGTAACAGCTCTTTTCTTGGGAGGGGAAGTAAGAAGCGCATGGTGGCTCAGAGGGGCTCCAAGAACTCCCTGCCCCTATACCCAGCGTAACCCCAGTGAAACCTGACGTTTCATGAAAAGACTGATGGGAAACAGACTCTCCAGACGCACCCACAGCACAAAATTCAGCCCCGATCTCCATCACCATATTTGATATGGACTCACCTGGCATCGGGAACCACAATTCTTTGGGCCCACCGCAGGGTCCTTCTTGGGAATACCTGATGCCGGATGACCATTCAACTTCTCAGGATACTGTTCCTAGGACCACTGCAGGTCCTTTCTGGGGGCCATCCAATGCCGGATGACCCACGCACCTTTTCCTCCACCTTCCTTGAACTTATGGGATCACCCGATGCCATGCAACCCCTTTTTCTAGGCCCACCGTCGGGCCCTTCTCGATTCCAGATGACCTCTGACTTCCACAGCCATTTTTATATTTTTATTAGTTCACCCGATGCCGGATGAACCCCACATTGTTACTCGCCCTCCCTGGATGCTGTCCTCACCCTCTTCCCTAGAGGAGTCTGAGTTGCAATGACATTATCTTGCCTGGCTGGAAGCTCACTGCACAGGGACTGTTTATTATCCACTGTCTGCAGTTCTCTGCAGGCCTGCTCCTTGTTGGACACTGGGTCTTTCATGTCATCACAGACCCAAGTCAGACCTGCCTGAGACCCTTAAAACCAGTCATCATTCCCCAGCTTTTCTGCAAAATGACCTGCACCCTTAAAGATGGCCGTCCTCCTCTAAACCAGGGTGAGGTTCTCTCCGGTATTAGTGTAATGTGTCTCCAGCAGAACTATGGGGTGGAGACATAGTGAGTTAGAGTAACCGCCCAAAGCTCCTGATTTGGTCCCATGCATGTCTGTCAGCAGTGGGGGCAGAGAAGAGCAGAAGCTTTGCAGCAGTCTGCAGGTGGTTTGCCGTGGCTGGCCAACCAGGAGCAGACCTGCCAGAGCCACTTCCAGAAGCAGCGATAATGCCGGAGGTATTTTCAGGAGCTGCCCTGCCAGGAGATGGAGCGTCAGCAGCGGCACTGCTTCCAGGAGCTGGAGCAGCCACTACTGGACTGCCAGAGCCGATTCCAGCAGCTTACCGGCAATGAGCTAGAGCAGGAGCAGCCATAGCGCCGAAGGCGGTGGGAACTGAGGAGGGCACATCTGCATCTGCCAATCAGCAGATGTGGGCATTCCCTTTTATTCGAGGCAGCCAATCCATGTCTCCACCCCTTATTCTGGTGAAGACATATTGCACTGATACCGATATCTCCTTTTAATTTCTGGATGGTGTGGTTGTGTTGGGCACTTCTTGACCCACATGAGTGGTTGGCCGGGGACCTGGCTGCCTGTAACCCCTCCTGGAGAATTTTGATGGTATCAGCGGCCTCACGGTACTCCTGAGTTCTTGATGCGATCCTAGAGGCAAAGCTGCCAACATCCTCCAGGGGCTGCAGTGTCCCCCCAGAAGGACCTTTGCTGAAACTTCCTGCAGCAGAGGGCCACTATCCCTCACCCTGGTTAGCCTGATGGTCACTGCGGGTGGTCTCCAGGAGGGGTGCAGGGGACAGTACTCTGAGCCTCTGGCTAGATCTCCTCAGCCCAGTCTGGGTAGCCCATTGCAATGCACCTCTATGCTCTGCTGGTCTACTCCAAAGAGTGGGGGTAGTGGTCCTCCCTCTAACCATAGCCCAGGACCTCACCCTCCCCTGGGTAAGAGAGAGCAAAATTCCCAGACCATGGAAGTAGCAGAGGGATTATGGGAGCTGCTAGCAACTGCACATAGGTGAACCACAGGAAGGCCCCCTGCACACGGGTGGAAATTCTGCGGCGGGATTTCCCGCGGAATTTCCGCTCCTTCCCCCCATGCATAGAATTGCATTACAAAACGCAATCCTATGCACACAGTTGCTATTTGTCCGCATGAAAGCATGCATGGAAAACACATCGCGGCATGTTCTATTTCTGTGCGGGTCTCGCAGAGGCCCGCACAGAAATGTCAGTAGTGACGGGCCAACTCCAGTCAGCATATGTTCTGGCTGGGCAGCAGCCAGCACACAGCGCAGAGTGGAGATGCCAGGAGTTGGTGAGCCGCAAGTCTCTGAAGGGGCACGGGTCCACATCTCACTGCGAGAATTCTCACAGCGATATCCGACCCGGCCGTCTTTAGGCGGCCGAAGACAGAGGGTGGATACAGCAGCTCTACAGTCCAATGCAGCACCACAGAGAACACAATAATAACTGAGTACAGATAATGTAGTAGATGTCACCTGCAGTACTATGTAACCCGACAGATAATATAGTAGATAATATAATAATAATAATCTTTATTTGTATGGCGCCAACTTATTCTGCAGCGCTTTGATGTCACCTGCAGTCCTATGTAACCCGACAGATAACAGTGATAACTGAGTAAAGATAATGTAGTAGATGTCACTGGCAGTCCTATGTAACCCCACAGATAACACAGTGATTACTGAGTACAGATAATGTAGTAGATGTCACCTGCAGTCCTATGTAACCCAACAGATAACACAGTGCTAACTGAGTGCAGATAATGTAGTAGATGTCACCGGCAGTCCTATGTAACCCAAGAGATAACAGTGAATCTTTTTTATTATAAAAGTAAAAAAACATTACAGGGCGTAATAACAAAAATAACAGAAAAATTTGCCAAATACAGTCGCAAGAAGCATATATACATATTTACAAAAAAACAGAACAGAAATATTTGTAAGAAATAATAGCCAAACATATATTCATATTTACAAAATTTTACAGAAACAGTAGAAGAGTTAAAACCAGTTCAGCCGCCTCCCCAATCACACATATCCCATTTATACAACCAAATTTACATAGCAAAATATATCTCAACAGAAACAAGATAGCCTATCCCATAATCCATTAGTGCTGCACATTCCAACCTACTAAATAGAAAACAAAAATCACACATTAGTAAAACAAGAATTTTCTTTCTCTTTTCACCCTCCTCCTCCTCCCTTCTAAACTACACACGCATTACCCTCTACCCATCCCCTGGTCTACTGCCAATACCTGTCAATCATGCTTGTAAACATACAGGTTTTTTTTTTTAATTAAATACACGCACAAAACATAATACCAACCCCCCCGCCACAAAAACTCAAAACATAATACCCCCCACGAAAACACATAATACCACCCATGAAACCATATAATGCACAATAATCCACAGCCTAAATATAGAGAACAGAAAAAATAACAAAAATATAACGATTACCTCCAGCCCCAGTTCGGGTCCCGTAAGCCTTTCATTCAACTTTTAACTTAAAACAAAACAAAAAGCTAGGGGTAAAGAATCCAGCCCCCCACCGGGAAAGAGTTCTCCAGGCTAGGGAACCCCAAAGCAAAATCCCCTCCAAAGGAAGGCTGCTCGAGGCCTACCCAACCTTTCAAACTCCAGAGAACGCACCTTCACCAGGTCACAGAGAATGTTCCTACTTACCTCGTCCTCGAGGAGGATTTTATGATGCGTCGATACTAAACACTGTGCTTTCCAAGTATAATACCTAACCACTAGACTTACTAAAAATAATGTGCAGCGGTCCCTGCCACCCAGATCTCTCAATGCACCATAACACCACTTGGCATAGGTAAGGTCAACCAGCCAAGGCCAACCGATGGAAGCCCCGACCCTCTTGTATACCTCTATATTAAAGGGACAATGAAGCAGGAAGTGGTCCATGCTCTCCAGAGTGTTGCCACACACTTTCCAGGGAAAACCCCTTTCCTCGGTGTTCCTGTGCTTAAAGTTGTCCCCCACGTACAGCTTACCATGGAAGCAGCGCCAGGTCACGTCCCAATACTTTGAGGGGAGTCTTATCAAATTTAAAAGAAACAAACCCACCTTCAAATCCCCACCTGGGCAGTCTCTGAGGGCCAATGGACTCTGAAAGCGGGTTGCCAAAACCCTCTGGTCCAGCACACGCCTGTCCAGCATCCTGACTTCCCCCATGTTCAGCCCCCATTGGCGTAAAACCTTCAGAACCGTGCAACATAAACCAGAAGATGTCCGTGCGGTGTACGAAGGTCCTTTACGTCCTCCTGTCTCCAACTCCTGGAAGAATGGCCAAAACCATCCCATACAGGAGGACACCCACGGAGGAGCCCTCTTTTTCCAGAGGTTTGTGATAATAACTTTCAGAAATGTATTCACAAGGAATACCACTGGGTTGACCATACCGAGCCCACCTAGTCTCCTCGCACGGTCAGTAACCTCCCTCCTGACTGGGTTCAACCTATTCCCCCATAACAGCTGGAAGAACAGGCTGTAGACCTGAGCCAAAGAAGTTCTGGAAAAATGCATACACTTCCCAGGTACATCAACAAAGAGAGCAGTTAAGTCTTGATCAAACAAACACTTTCTCTCAGGGTCAAAGACCACCCTTTCCATTGATCCACCTTTTGAGCGTCATTTCTCAACCTGCCTTCCCAGTTTTTCTTGGGATAATTCCCTTGGTCGAAATCGATGCCTAAAATTTTTGTGGAATCTAGGGGTTCTGGGAGAGCGTCTGGAAGATCAAAAGCAGGATCTCCCCCTCCTAGCCAGAGACTCTCACACTTTTTCCGATTGATCTCTTACCCGGAGACCTCTGAGTAGTGTGGGGGAAATTACCCAGGACCCCATTATTGTGTGATATTACTTTTAATTCTACAGTCTCAGAGATTCATTTCTTGCATATGACCCTTAGACATTGCAATACTTCAGAAATAACTAACAAGTAATAAACCACACCTGGTGGTTAGTCAGGAGATGGATGAGATATAGCTATAGGCTGATAAAGCCTAATGTACCAGGGTGTAACAGGTACTAGCTATATATTTGCCTACAAATAAAGTAATAAAGACAAACATGTATTGATAAACAACTCTGCTGAATCATTCTGAAATGTTAAAATGTTTAGTCAATTATAATAAAATAGCAAAACCACTGAAAAATGGAAAATATTAGGTATTATGAAATGGATTTTGATCAAACATGTGGCAGACTACTGAATGATGTAAGCAAGTATGTAATGTTTGGCTCAAAATTAATGTCACTTTAATTATATGATATGCTTATAAAAAGAGCTTGTAACTGCAAAAAACGGAGAAGATGATTTTGTACGTTCAATGGATATGTATGGACTCTCATTTTTCCTGCCCATCGGTATTACTTAATTAATTATGAGTCGACAGACTAGACTCATTTCAATTTGGACGCCGGATGACATACCAAGGGGACATTTCCCCAACAGTAGCGAACAACTTACGACATCACCCAACCCACCTCCTCATGAGGAGACAAAGATGGTAACGTCATCAGCGTACGCAACTATCCTCAAGGCCAAGCCTGACACCCCTGGGTCCATTCTCACTCCCGCCAACAGTCCCCCATCTACCCTTCTGTGGAAGGGATCAACAGCGAACACATAAAGCAAGGGGCTCAGAGGGCACACCTGATGGACACCAGACCTGACTACGAAAGGACGGCCAACCTAACAGTTCACAAGCGGGAAACTCTCGGCCCCTGAATATAATGTTTTTAATCAGTTTACAAACCCCACTGGCAGACCGTATCTCAAAAGGACAAACCAAAGGTAGTCTTGGTTTACTCAATCAAAAACTTTAGCCTGATCCACAGAAAGTAAGAACCCCTTTCAGCGACTTCCCCTGTCCTGCTCCACAGCCTCCCGACACCCAGCACAGCGCTAAATGTGCTGTGACAGGGATTGGAGCAGTGCTGAGCCCCAGAAAGGAGCTGGGGCGCAAATTTCGCCAACCTACTGAACAGCACTTTTGCTACAATCTTTCTGTCTGTATTGAGGAGCACTATGGGATGCCAATTCTAAATACAGAGCGGATCTTTACCAATAATTAGGGCCCATCTCCTCACAGAACGCCCGAGCATAGACATTCATTAAAAACCTCTGTCAAGAGGGGAACCAAAATTTCCTTAACCCCTTAATGACATGGCCTATTTTGGCGTTGAGGACCAAGCGATTTTTTGGCATTTTTCCATCTCCATTTTTCAAAAGCCATAACCTTTTTATTTTTCCGTGGACGCGGCCGTATAAGGGCTTGTTTTTTGCGTGGCGAGCTCTAGTTTTTATCGGTGCCACTTTTGGGTACATAGACAATATCGTAAAATTTTAAATTTTTTTTTTTTATGATAACAGGGAGAGAAAACGCATCAATTCTGCCATAGATTTCTTTTTCTTTTTTTTACAGCGTTAATCATGCAGCATAAATGACACACTAAATTTTTTCTGCGGGTCGGTACGGTTACAACGATACCAAAATTCTTACATTTTTTTTAGGTTTTTACACTGTTTTGCAATAAAACCCCCTTTTTTTTGGAAATTTTTTTTTCTCTCTATAGCTGCATTCAAAGTCCTGTAACTATGAGGGCTTATCTATGAGGGCTTATTTTTTGCGAGACGAGCTGTAGTTTTTATTGGTACCATTTTGGGGAATGTACGGCTTTTGTAATCACTTTTATTGCATTTTTTGTGAGGCAAAATGCTAAAAATTAGCATTTTGCCTCTGTTTTTTAGCGGTTTTTTTTACGCTTTTTGTTGTACAAAATAAAAAGCATGTTCAACTTTTTGTATGCGTCGTTATGGACGCATCAATACCCAATATGTAAGGTTTTAATTTTTTTTCCCTTTTTTTATGCTAATATTAGAAAAAGCCTAAAAAAAGGGGTTTTTTAGATTTTTTTTTACACTTTTCTTTTCTTTTTTTTTCACTATTTGAGTCCCTCTGAGGGACTTGCAGCACTGTGCCTATGATCGCTGTCATAAGGCATGGCAGAGCTACTGCTCTCCCATGCCTTATCGCCTATACAGCGATTATAGGCACAGGCAATACAGGACGCCAGTGTCTGGCGTCCTGTTGCCATGGTGACAGGCCGGGCTCTCGCGATGACATCACGAGAGCCGGCCGGAGACACAGAAGGATCGCGATCCCTCTGTGAACTCTTTCCCTGCCGCGATCTACTTAGATCGCGGCAGGGAAGGGGTTAACAGCGGGGGCCGCATCTTCGATGCCCCCCCCCGCTGTTGCAGCGGGACGCCGGCTGTGACTGACAGCTGGCTCCCGCTGCGGGATAGCGCAGGATCTTATGTGATCCCGCGCTATCACCAGGACGTACCGGTACGTCCTGTTGCGGGAAGTACCAGGCTCCCAGGACGTACCGGTACGTCCTGGAGCGGGAAGGGGTTAAAGGTTTTATAAACCTATGATGTTAAGCCATCTGAACCTGATGAATTTTTTGGGGCGGGGGGGCTGAAGCCCATCAATTGCCAGTCTGACTTCCTCATCCATAATTGCTTCTGTCAAAACATCAAGATAGGGGTCTACTCTCGGTTCAGAAATGGTTTCCGCCAGGAAAGCCGAGACTCCATCCCGATTAAGTTCCTTTCCACCCAAGAGATGCGAGTAGAAGGATCTGATGACCTCCAGGATCCCTGATCTGGACCTTTTCAGGGAGCCCGTACCGTCTAGCAGACCTGTGATCAATTTACAACTCACTGACATCTTACAGTTCTTGTAGGGGGTCGGACGAGCAGTACTTCCCAAAATACCTCTCAAGAATCAAAGATGAGTGTCTATCATACTGACATCTCTTTAGCAAGGATTTCATTCTGGAGATCTCCTCGCGGCTACCTCCAGTCAAGACCAAATGCTCGAGTTTCCACCTCAGGCTCTGATACATACATTTTCTGTTCAGGCTTCTGGCGTTGGAGATTTGTCAGAAGAACCTTCTTATCCAATGTTTAAACATCTCCCACCACTCCGACTTACTGCTGCATAGGCCCAGTAGCGGTTCCTGGCTCTGAAGAAAATCCGCAAAAGACTGTCTTATTTCTTCTTCTTCCAGGAGTGACGAATTTAACTTCCATAAACCTTTGTCCATCTGAGGGGTCTCTGTGACATTCCGAGAAAAAAGAATAATACAGTGATCGGAGATTTCTACCTCCACCACCAATAACTGTGAGGAGACGGCTTCCTCCTTTAAATAAAACCTATCTATCATAGACCTGCAATAACTTCCTTTAAACCAAGTGAACCCTGTGCGCCCTGGGGTGTGCTGAACATGGACATCCACAAGACGTGCTTCACTAGCTACGCTATTTAATGTACTGCTATCATAGCCCAACCAGTAATTGGCACCTTCTCGATAACAGAGCCTTGTGACATTATTAAAGTCTCCTCCAAAGACCACTTGCCAGCTTGTAAAAAGGTAAGGCTTAATTCTCATAAAGAGTTCTTTGCCCCCTCACTTTGACTGGGATCCATATATGTTAATGAGACACAACTCTTGACCTCCCATGAGAATATCCAAGATCAGGCACCTCCCCATTTCCAGCTCGATAACCCGTCTGCATTCTACCTGTGCGGTCTTAAAAAGGACTGCCACCCACCTATACGACTTGGCCGCAAGAGACCAATAGGAGGCTCCGCACATCCACTCACGCTTAGCTTTGTACATGACCGACAAATCTGTCAGCCTGGTCTCTTGCAAAAATAAAATGTCAGCTTCAACTCGGCTGAGAAAATCATAGGCAAACTTAGCCGCATCTGACTTAATGCTGGCAACATTAATGGATGCCAGCATCAACAGGGTGGGTGCCACCATCATTGGTGATCGAGCTGGATGGCTTTCCTCAAACTCTCCCCCTTCTCCCTTTCAAAAGAAGAGGTTTCCCCTTTGTTTCTCTTTAGTGAAACTGAGACATCCATATCACCACAATCATCATAACCTTCACCTTCCGGTTTCAGGGTAGCCCCCTTCCAGGAGGAAACTAGATCCCCCACAGAAAGAGAGCCAGCATCCCCCGGGGTTTCTGCCTCATAGATCCCTGCCACCACCTCTGCACCTCACCCCCAGCCTCTCCCCCTGGCAGGGAAGAGGAGGTGTTATCGAAGGCTTGGTACCGGATAGAGAGGTCAACCATAGGGCAACTGATTGGGCCTTCCATTGGTATCTGCACCAGAGTGTGTGGGACTGAGTCATCACACTCTAGAGAGGAAGAACCCCTATTTTTCTTTCTTGTTCTTCCCTTACCCTTTTTTTTTCTGCTTTTGCCATTTCTCATTTTCCCCATCTGCACTGTCTTCACAGGAGAATCCGGCAGAACTGGCAGCCACCTCCTCTCTCTCCATCCTTCTGGTCTCCACATCGCTATCCCTTGGGGTCTCAGCAGCCCGATGCCCCTCCTGCCCGGGCTGGCCAGGCATCCTGCTAAGACGCCGTAGCTCTTCGTCCTCCCTGTTGCCCCCAGCTTCGCCCCAGGAGCGACAGGCCTGCCGACTCTCTGACTGAGCTTGGCTGATGTTGGCAAAAGATGAGGGACAGTGACTAAATGGGTGTCCTAAATCACCACACAGGTTACTCTGAATGCTGCCACAGGATGAAGATGGGTGGTCTCTTCCCGCACACAGCGCACACACCAGCACCTTACACTGTGCGCTGAAATGTGTGGGGTCTCCACACTTGGGGCAGACCTTCAGCTGCCACTGGTAGAAAACCAGAATCCTGTCCCTTCCCAGGAGCACAGAAGAAGGGATGTGGGTAACAGAATTACCTGCACGTATCAACCTTACCATGAAAGTCCAGGCTCTTGACCAGATACAGTGTGCGTCCCTGTTTTTCTAGGGAGGATGGAGAATCTCACCATACCAGCCCATCCAGGTCATGATGTCAACATAAGAGAGAGACTCGCTACTAGTCAGAACGGTCACTCTCTTATTGTCATTCTGGCGGGAAATTGCTTGAACCACAAAATCCCGCCAGTCAGGCTCCGTCTGAGCCAGCTTGTATTTTAACAAGAAGAGCTCGTGCCCCTCTGGTCTCACGAAGCTTACATCGAACAGGGAGGTCCCAAAGTGGTGGATCAGGGCAAAGATGTCACTCACAGTGAATTCCATCCCGAGGAGAAGCTCCACCACCCTGGTAGGCTAGGGCAGGCATCACTGCCTCCCCATCAGAGACAGACCACATTCTTTCTGGAATCCCCCTGCCCAGCTGTAGGAAGTGACCATGCCTCTTTTCCCTGCCCCTGCTCTCGGAAGGCCCCTGCGCCAAACCTATCTATCCAAAAAGACAGGTCGTGCTTTTCACGCTCTATAGTGACTGACCTCTCTCTTCTCTTTAAGGTGGACAGGAACAGCTCGTGTGACCAGGGGTCCCTGAAGCCGGGAGGTGAAGGTCCCCCCTTATTCCTGTGGTAACACTTGTGTAGCTCCTGGGAGCCACCTCCACCACCAGGACAGCAGCTGGACCAGGGCACCCACTCCTCCCCACAATACCAGACACTCAATGCTCACTTGTGACTCTTGTATATTTACTATCACCTGTATCTCCCCTGATACTCCTCCACCAACAGACACCCAAACATTTAATCCTGTATTGTTAGGATTCCTCACACCCTCAGACTCTCCGTCACGCACACCACTTGCCATTATGTTCCTCCCTTCATCCCTTTCACACACCTCCATGCTTTCTGTACTCTAACGCTCATCATTCTCACCCTTCTATGCGTCCAGACCGGTAACAGCCCTTGTCCTAACTGGAGGAGTAAGGGGCACTTGGTGGCCCGGAGGACCCCTAGCAGCTCCTCCCATACCTGCAGGGGAGCAACACAAGTTTGGCTTCTTAAATATAGTCCCCTCTGAGCCACCAGACCCACTCTCTCCCTTAGTAATGGGGGGAATGGGACCTCCAGCCGCATACACAGGAAGGCTTTTGGTCCCGCCCCCTCCTGCCACACTCTGCATACCCCAGCGGGAACTTTCACTAGTATGCCAACAGGAAATGGATACTCCATCTGCGCTCCCCGTCACCATATTTGTTGTAGGTTCACTTGGTATTGGAAAACCACCTTTTTTTTAGGTCCACTGCAGGGCCCTTCTTGGGGCCACCTGATGCCGGATGGCCCCCTAACTTCCCGGAATGCTTAGGATCACCCAACGCCGGGCAACCCTACTTACCTAGGCCCACCGCAGGGCCCTTCTGGGGGCCACTCGATTCCAGATGACCCTCACCCACCTCCACAGCCTTTTTTGATATTTTCCCTGGTTAACCCGAGGCTGGATGACCCTCACACAAGAATTTCACTGTCACACACCACCAGTTTCTGCCCATGACCCCTCCTGTCATTGCGAACCAGGGGGTGTTTGGATCAGGATGCCTAGCACTCTCCCTCTTCCTGTGCACTGAACCCACATTAGCAAGGTCCAAGCTGGGTCAGACTGGCTACCCATGTAGCTACCTCCCTCCCCTGGTTCAGAGGCTTAGCCTGGGAGGCTGTGGTACCTATATTCCACCTGGGTGATATTTTTGCCACTTTTCTTCTTTTTAGCCTGGGAGTCTCATCAGGAAGGTCATTGCCAAAACAGAGACCCTCCAGGCCTCTAGGGGATTCCAGTTGTTTTATGTACACCATTAGTTGCACCCCCGGACCACTGTCCTTGCCCTCTTCCCCAGAGGAGTCCGAGCTTAAAATAACAGTAGCTTACTAGGCTGGAAGATCACTGCACAAGGACTGCTGACTATCCGTTGTCTGTAGTTCTCTGGCAGGGGTCTGCTCCATGTTTTTACACTGGGTCCTTCATATCATCACAGACCCCAGCCAGAGCTGTCTGAGACCCTTCAATCCAGTCAAAATTCCCCAACTTTTCAGCAAAGGGACCTGCACTCTTAGAGATGGCCGCCCTTCTCTCAACCAGTGTGAGGAGCTCTCTTTTCAATTCCTGGACGATCTGGTTGTATTGGGCCCTCCTTGACCCAACTGAGTTGTTAGCCAGGGACCTGGCTGCCTTTAACTCCTCCTGGAGCCTTCTGATGCTGCCACCCGCCTCATGGTACTCCTGGGTCCTTGCAGCAAGCCTGGTGGCAAAGATGGTAACATCTTCCCGGGGCTGCAGTATCCCCCAGTCTTCAATGGTAGGATTGGGGTCTCCCCCAGAAGCTGCCGTCCCTCACCCTGGTTAGCCCGACGGCCACCTTGGGTGGTCTCCAGGAGGGGTGCAGGAGACACATTGCCGCGTCTCCTGCTAGATCTCCTCAGCCCCTCCTGGGAAGCCGGTTGGAATGCATCCCCACCCTCTGCTGGCTGGCTCTGGAGAGTGGGGGTAGTAATCCTCCCTCTAGCCATAGCCCAGGACCTCATCCTCCCATAGGTAGGAGAGAGCAAATGGCCCAGGCTCTGGAGGAGAAGGAGAGAAGCTTGGAGCTGCAAACACCTGCTCACAGGTGAGCCAAACCCTCCAACAAGAAGTGAGAGGGCGGATACCTGCAGTCCTATGCAACTCCACAGATAACACAGTGATAACTAAGTACATATAATGTAGTAGATGTCACCTGCAATCCTATGTAACCTCACTTATAACACAGTGATAACTGACTACAAATAATGTAGTAGATGTCACCCGCAGTCCTATGTAACTCCACAGATAATGTAGTAGATGTATCCCGTAGTCCTATGTAACCCCACAGATAATGTAGTAGATGTCACCTGCAGTCCTATGTAACCCCATAGATAATACAGTGATAACTGACTACAAATAATGTAGTAGATGTCACCCGCAGTCCTATGTAACCCCACCTATAACACAGTGATAACTGAGTACAGATAATGTAGTAAATGTCACCTGCAGTCCTATGTAACCCCACAGATAATACAGTGATAACTGAGTACAGATAATGTAGTAGATGTCACCGGCAGTACTATGTAACCCCACTTATAACACAGTGATAAATGACTACAAATAATGTAGTAGATGTAACCGGCAGTCTTATGTAACCCACAGATAATGTAGTAGATGTCACCCGCAGTCCTATGTAACTTCACAGATAATGTAGTAGACCTATGTAACACCACAAATAACAGTGCTAACTGAGTACAGATAATGTAGTAGATGTGACCGGTAGTCCTATGTAACCCCACATATAACAATGATAACGGAGTACCGATAATGTAGTAGATGTAACCTGCAGTCCTATGTAACCCCACAGATAACAGTGCTAACTGAGTACAGATAATTTAGTAGATGTCACTGGCAGTCCTATGTAACCCAATATATAGCAGTGAAAACTGAGGACAGATGCTGTAGTAGATGTCACCTGCAGTCCCATGTAACCCCACAGATAACATAGTGATACCGGAGTACAGATAACATAGTAGATGTCACCTGCAGTCCCATGTAACCCCACAGATAACATAGTGATACCGGAGTACAGATAATATAGTAGATGTCACCTGCAGTCCCATGTAACCCCACAGATAACATAGTGATAACTGAGTACAGATAATATAGTAGATGTCACCTGCAGTCCTATGTAACCCCAAAGATAATGTGTTAGATGTCACCGGCAATACTATGTAACCCCACAGATAATGTAGAAGATGTCACTTGCAATCCTATGTAACCCCACAGATAATGTAGTAGATGTCACCTGCAGTCCTATGTAACCCCACAGATAATACAGTGATAACTGAGTACAGATAATGTAGTAGATGTCGCCCGCAGACCTATGTAACACCACAAATAACAGTGCTAACTGAGTACAGATAATGTAGTAGATGTGACCGGTAGTCCTATGTAACCCCACATATAACAATGATAACGGAGTACCGATAATGTAGTAGATGTAACCTGCAGTCCTATGTAACCCCACAGATAACAGTGCTAACTGAGTACAGATAATGTAGTAGATGTGACCGGTAGTCCTATGTAACACCACATATAACAATGATAACAGAGTACAGATAATATAGTAGATGTCACCTGCAGTCCCATGTAACCCCACAGATAACATAGTGATAACTGAGTACAGATAATATAGTAGATGTCACTTGCAGTCCTATGTAACCCCAAAGAAAATGTGTTAGATGTCACCGGCAATACTATGTAACCCCACAGATAATGTAGAAGATGTCACTTGCAATCCTATGTAACCCCACAGATAATGTAGTAGATGTCACCTGCAGTCCTATGTAACCCCACAGATAATACAGTAATAACTGAGTACAGATAATGTAGTAGATGTCGCCCACAGTCCTATGTAACCCCACAGATAACAGTGATAACTGAGTACAGATAATGTACTGGTAGTAGATGTCACCGACAGTCCTATGTAACCCCACAGATAACAGTGATAACTGAGTACAGATAATGTACTGGTAGTAGATGTCACCGACAGTCCTATGTAACCCCACAGATAATATAGTAGCTGTCACCTGCAGTCCTATGTAACACCACAGATAACAGTGCTAACTGAGTACAGATAATGTAGTAGATGTGACCGGTAGTCCTATGTAACCCCACATATAACAATGATAACGGAGTACCGATAATGTAGTAGATGTCACCTGCAGTCCTATGTAACCCCACAGATAGCAGTGATAACTGAGTACAGATAATGTAGTAGATATCAACGGTAGTCCTATGTAACCCCACATATAACAATGATAACGGAGTACAGATAATGTGGTAGAAGTCACCGGTAGTCCTATGTAACCCCACAGATAATGTACTAGATGTCACTGGCAGTACTATGTAACCCCACAGATAATACAGTGATAACTGAGTACAGATAATGTAGTAGATGTCACTTGCAGTCCTATGTAACCCCACAGATAACAGTGATAACTGAGTACAGATAATGTACTGGTAGTAGCTGTCACCTGCAGTCCTATGTAACCCCACAGATAACAGTGCTAACTGAGTACAGATAATGTAGTAGATGTGACCGGTAGTCCTATGTAACCCCACATATTACAATGATAACGGAGTACCGATAATGTAGTAGATGTCACCTGCAGTCCTATGTAACCCCACAGATAGCAGTGATAACTGAGTACAGATAATGTAGTAGATATCAACGGTAGTCCTATGTAACCCCACATATAACAATGATAACGGAGTACAGATAATGTGGTAGAAGTCACCGGTAGTCCTATGTAACCCCACAGATAATGTACTAGATGTCACTGGCAGTACTATGTAACCCCACAGATAATGTGGTAGATGTCACCAGCAGTCCTATGTAACCCCACAGATAACAGTGATAGCTGAGTACAGATAATGTAGTAGATGTCGCCGGCAGTCCTATGTAACCCCCAGATAATGTAGTAGATGTCACCGGCAGTCTTATGTAACCGCACAGATAACAGTGATAGCTGAGTACAGATAATGTAGTAGATGTCGCCGGCAGTCCTATGTAACCCCACAGATAATGTAGTAGATGTCACCGTCAGTCCTATGTAACTCCCCTGATAACACAGTGATAACTGAGTACAGATAATGTAGTAGATGTCCCCTGCAGTCCCATGTAACCCCACAGATAACAGTGATAACTGAGTATAGATAATGTAGTAGATGTCACCGTCAGTCCTATGTATCTCCACTGATAACAGTGATAACTGAGTACAGATAATGTAGTGATGTCACCGGCAGTCCTATGTAACTCCCCTGATAACACTGTGATAACTGAGTACAGATAATGTAGTAGATATCACTGGCAGTCCTATGTAACTCCCCTGATAACACAGTGATAACTGAGTACAGGTAGTGTAGTAGATGTCACTAGCAGTGCTATATAACAGTACACATAACTAGTCCCTGACTTGTTCAAAGGCATAAAGAGGTCACATGACCCATACTGCACCTGAGTCAACGTTCTTGGAGTTTGGTGAAGGCTCCTCGGTGGTGGCTGTCTTCAGCCTTGTTGGTTCTGCAGGGTTTATATCATTCTGGCCAGGCGTGTGATCAGTTTCTAATTAATATCTCGCTGCCAAAACAAACTTCTCAGGAAATTTTCTTATGCAAATATTTCCTAGGAAAAGCTCAATTAGTGACCGCAGCGTCCCCCGGGGGTCATTATATGCACTGTCTGGGAATTAGGCCAGTAGACGTTGGACAGCTTTCACTTCTGGTGAGCAGAATAATCTTCATACTTTTGACATGTAGAGATAAATCCTAAATTACAAGATAATAAGATGCCCCTCGATATATATATATATATACAATATATATACTGGGCGAAGACCCCTGCCACGTTGTCAGAACGCCCCTCAGCACCAAATGCACTCAGATACTTTTATGCAATTTTTCATAAAAACCTTTATAAATGTATATTAGTGCAACCCGAGCAGGAAATGATCTGCACAACACTTGCAAAAAAATGTTGCAGGGCTTCTATATTATGCCCAGGATGGCAGAATTCTGCCATGCAACACGTACAAAAACTGCAACTTTTTAGACATTTACGCCTGCCTCACTACCTTTTTGCGGTCCCATCATTAGGGGCCGGGGTCACACACAGTCACCAAAACTGGCCTAGATTTTAGCCAAAACCTACTCTGGCTCGAAGCTGTTGCTGCTTTCCTCCTGACCTGCGGAGGTGCCATCGGATGAAACAAATGTATTAAGTGGCTTGCATCTCTCAATACAATTGTCACTTGTAGCCGGGCACAAGATTTATAAGAGCGAGGTGTGAAGCGCCATTCTAAGTAAATAAGCCCCTGTGTGTATGTAGACATCAGCCACAGGCATGCGGCGGGCGTGATATCGTGATTGTCAATGTACCGTTTTCACGGCGAGGCAAAGTGATTTTGATTCAAAAACACTTCTCATCAGTTCTGTGAAATTGCGATCCCCGTGTGTGTGAAAGAATCGCAAGTGTTTCCCATTGACTTCATGAAGAACCACACTTCGTACTCGTATGCACATTGCACAGCATGCGAGTGCCGTGTGATGGCTTTAAGTTCCCATTAAAAACACCCAAAGATTGAAAAGAATGGATTTCTTATTCGCTCCAGTTTGGTTACTTTGCACAAAACCCATGCGAGAATATTGTTCACGTGTTCTGTACATGTTGGGGCTTATTTACTCAGACCGATCTAGTGAAGCCAATGCTATGAGCCGCCAATTGTTTTATGCAGGAAATCCTGTAGTTTGATGGCTTTTTATTACATTTTTTCTTTAAGACAGGTTGACCAAAAAAAGCACAATTCTGACATTGAAGTATTGATTAATATTTTGGCCATAATTTGCAAGATTGCAACCCAATGTCAAAGGTCAAAGGGTTATCTTGTGAGTCCCTTCACTAACATTCCAAACAAATCATAGAAAAAGGAGAGACAGATGTAGAAAACATTAACTTTACACTCAAGGCCTCATGCACACGGGTGGATTGGAACTGCAGAATCCGCGTCAGGCATCTGGCTCTGGTTCGGCAACAAATACAGCCCAAACATGTGATTCTTCATACACACAAGCGGAAACCAATTGCGGTTTCCACTCGCGGAGGAAAAATCGCAGCATGCTCCATTTTTTCACGGATTCCACACAGATGGCTTTCATTGAAGTCAATGGAAGCTGGCCGATCTGCAGCTCTCCCCCAATTGACATTGCAGAAATGTTGATTTTGGGTCATCGCTACACGATGATGCAGAAAAAGCAGGAGATCAAAGAAAACATCTGTACTGTGCATGTCCAGCGGTGGACCACGAAGCCCATCCGCAGTACAGGGAAGCCAGAAAATGACAGGCATGCAGGGTCGCCGGCTGCGGTCAGGGGGTCAGGGCCGGATTCCGTGCAGGATTCTGCAGCTGGAATCCAGACGTGCCATGAGCATGTTAGCGCAAAATTCACTATTTCAGATATACTGTGTGTTTCAAATTAGATGATATGTGCAGGTCTGGAGAGCCTTTCAAAGATCCCATGTCTCACATCATGTGTCCCAAAAGAGTCTGAATCTTTATTCACGCGCGTAAAGTTTAAATAAAATCTCAACACAGGAAGTTAAGTAATTTAGGATACAGTTACATTATTTAGTGAGCTGAGGGAGGTATTTGTAAGGTAGCTTGTGATGTCATCCATCTGGGAGGAACTTTGGTGAGCACATTCAGTTCATTCTTGAATTTGGTCTCATGAGAAGAACATCCTGTTTCTCCTCTCTGCTTGTCCAAGACATTCCTAGATAGGTTTCTGCCAGTTAGAACCGGTTTGACCAGTTTATGGACAATAAGCACTGCTCCTTAAATTCTTGTGGAGGTGGGGGGGGGGGGGAGATGTTCCCTTCCCCCAAAGGATTACACCATAGACAAAATACAGTATATTCACAGTTGACAACAGAAAATACATACAAAATGGTGAACCTATTGGAAATCTCCCACAAGCATGTACCCCAAGGTGTTATGATAACTCATCAGCAATGTGCTAATATGCTGTAAATTAAATCACACTGCGATCCGTCGGACATGCGAAGTACAGATTTAAAAAAAAACTGTTGCTGTTTCCAAGATCTTTCCGCAATGTCCATTGTGGAAGGATCGTTGGTCGGACAGGTTCCAGTGACTTCATGGAAACCGCCCGTGCGGAATCTGTGCAAAATTAGAACATGCTACGATTTTTTCCTCTGCAAATAGAAAATCACAATTGATTTCCCCTTGGGTGCAGAATTTTTTTTTTTCAAAAGCATGCTATGGGCGGTATTTGCTTGGGGAATCCAGAAGCGATGCCCGCTTTAGATTCCACAATACAAATCCACCTATGTGCAGCCGACCTTACTGATATACTGATACAAAATACAAGGGGAGGTATGCAGCACTTCCCATGGGCAGATTACTATATAGGGGAGCACTGCACAAGTGCAAGATACTGAAGATCAAACACTCAAGTATATATGACTGTAGAACAAATGAGAAAGGGAGAGCCGGCTTCACATGGAAAACACTGCCTTTATTAGCAAACAGTGCCTGGATACACCAGATAAAACCACGGTTCAGCCCTGCCGGGTCTTGAGCACCTCTGAAAAGTAAGTTTTTAGCTACATCCATTTAGAAACTGATTACAAACAATTAACAACATCTGATGACCGAGACCTTCCTACGGAATTTTAACCCTCACATAGCCATCATTGAAATCATTTTGCATTTAAATTCATGCTAAAAAGTGACACTTTGTTTGCACCACATATAAATATAAATACATATATATCATACTAGCTGATATACCCGGCTTCGCCCAAGTTAATTTGGTACTGGTGTTTATCTGGTGTTCACACGGAAAAGCTTATGAAGTCGTGGTTACTTTAGAGATACCGGAAAAACATATGTTCACCATTTTGCATAGTTCTCTGCGTTACCTAGGAAACACCACGTGGAGGTAACCATGCGACGCTTCCTTTATATAAAACTAGCTTACCCGTCGCGCGTTGCTGCGAAGACAGACAGACATACATACATTCGTTTTTATATGCCTCCTCTGTATGCCACCTGATAACATGCTCTCTGACCTATTGACTGCAATCCCTGCTAGCCATCATAAACCGCCCCTGCAGTCATGCCAATTCTGCCGTCACACGGCCAAACATCTGACCATTGTTTGTGTATAGAATCCCTCACTCTCCACCCCGCCATACCGTGCACATCTCCTGCCCTTTACCTTTTGTATCCCCCCATTACTTGTAGTATGTAAGCTCGTTGGAGCAGGACCCTTCCCTATTGTTTCCACCAACTGATTACGATTGTAACCGTGGTTCTGTAATGTTTGTATTTTGTCTTTCTGTATCCCCCCTGTCTATGTAAGCGCTGCAGAATATGTTGGCCCTATACAAATAAAGATTATTATTATTATTATTATATATTTACATAACAACCAATCACAGCACAGCTTTCACGTTACCTCAGTGGTATAATATATAACAACCAATCGCAGCGCAGCTTTCATGTTACCTCAGTGGTATAATATATAACAACCAATCACAGCGCAGCTTTCATGTTACCTCAGCTTTATAATATATAACAATCAATCGCAGTGCAGCTTACATGTTACCTCAGCTTTATAATATATAACAACCAATCACAGCACAGCTTTCATGTTACCTCAGCTTTATAATATATAACACCCAATCACAGCGCAGCTTTCATGTTACCTCAGCTTTATAATATATAACAACCAATCACAGCGCAGCTTTCATGTTACCTCAGTGGTATAATATATAACAGCCAATCACAGCGCAGCTTTCATGTTACCTCAGCTTTATAATATATAACAATCAATCGCAGTGCAGCTTACATGTTACCTCAGCTTTATAATATATAACAACCAATCACAGCACAGCTTTCATGTTACCTCAGCTTTATAATATATAACACCCAATCACAGCGCAGCTTTCATGTTACCTCAGCTTTATAATATATAACAACCAATCACAGCGCAGCTTTCATGTTACCTCAGCTTTATAATATACAGTATAACAACCAATCGCAGCGCAGCTTACATATTACCTCAGCTTTATAATATATAACACCCAATCACAGAGCAGCTTTCATGTTACCTCAGTGGTATAATATATAACAGCCAATCACAGCGCAGCTTTCATGTTACCTCAGCTTTATAATATATAACAATCAATCGCAGTGCAGCTTACATGTTACCTCAGCTTTATAATATATAACAACCAATCACAGCACAGCTTTCATGTTACCTCAGCTTTATAATATATAACACCCAATCACAGCGCAGCTTTCATGTTACCTCAGCTTTATAATATATAACAACCAATCACAGCGCAGCTTTCATGTTACCTCAGCTTTATAATATACAGTATAACAACCAATCGCAGCGCAGCTTACATGTTACCTCAGCTTTATAATATATAACACCCAATCGCAGCGCAGCTTTCATGTTACCTCAGCTTTATAATATATAACACCCAATCACAGTGCAGCTTTCATGTTACCTCAGCTTTATAATATATAACACCCAATCACAGCGCAGCTTTCATGTTACCTCAGCTTTATAATATACAGTATAACAACCAATCGCAGCGCAGCTTACATGTTACCTTAGCTTTATAATATATAACACCCAATCGCAGCGCAGCTTTCATGTTACCTCAGCTTTATAATATATAACACCCAATCACAGAGCAGCTTTCATGTTACCTCAGCTTTATAATATATAACAACCAATCACAGCGCAGCTTTCATGTTACCTCAGCTTTATAATATACAGTATAACAACCAATCGCAGCGCAGCTTACATGTTACCTCAGCTTTATAATATATAACACCCAATCGCAGCGCAGCTTACATGTTACCTCAGCTTTCTAATATATAACACCCGATCACAGCGCAACTTTCATGTTACCTCAGCTTTCTAATATATAACACCCAATCACAGCACAGCTTTCATGTTACCTCAGCAGTAAGAGAAATAACAACCAATCACAGCGCAACTTTTATTCTGCCTCAGCAATATAAAAAATAGCAACCAATCACAGTGCAGCATTCATTTTACCTCAGCGGTATTATATATAGCAACCAATCACAGCGAAGTTTTCATGTTACCTCAGTAGTATAAGAAGTAGCAACCAATCACAGCACAGCTTTCATGTAACCTCAGTAGCATAAGAAGTAGCAACCAATCACAGCACAGCTTTCATGTTACCTCAGCAGTATAAGAAATATCAACCAATCACAGCACAGCTTTCATGTTACCTCAGCAGTATAATATATAGCAACCAATCACAGCACAGCTTTCATTTTATCTCAGTATAATATATAACAACCAATCACAGCACAGCTTTCATGTTACCTCAGCAGTATAATATATAACAACCAATCACAGCACAGCTTTCATTTTACCTCAGCATTCTCAATATCCAGCAATTGTCTTGCGAAACGTTCGGCGGATGCATCATTTTCTGGTTGAACACTCATCCCGTTACTCGTAATGCCTTTTGCTTTCGTGCTTGAGATGGAAATCAAACGATCTTTGTCTGGGGAGCATAACTGTCAACGACACTCGCACGCGCGGCACCTATCGTAGGATAGTTGTACTATGCCAGTAATCTTCCCAGGAGTGTACTCAAAAACTTCCCAAAGCTTCATGGTGATTGGATGAATGGTGTAGTAGCGCAAAAAGGACAAACAGACAGACATACATTCATTTATATATATATAGATGACATCAGGAAGTGAAAGAATTAGATTCCATACGTAAAATTTAGACACTAATTCTTTTGCGCTTAGAATTGAATAATTGAGTTGGGACTAGAGATGAGCGAGCGTACTCGGAAAGGCACTACTCGCTCGAGTAATTTGCTTTATCCGAGTATCGCTGTGCTCGTCCCTGAAGATTCGGGTGCCGACACGGAGCGGGGAGCTGCAGGGGAGAGCGGGGAGGAACGGAGGGGAGATCTTTCTCTCCCTCTCTCCCGCCCGCTCTCCCCTGCTCCCCGCTGCGACTCACCTGTCAGCAGCAGCGGCACCCGAATCTTCAGGGATGAGCACAGCAATACTCGGATAAAGCAAATTACTCGAGCGAGTAGTGCTTTTCCGAGTACGCTCGCTCATCTCTAGTTGGGACCTATTAGCTTTTCCTATTTATGACATAATCAATGACCGTGCAAAATTTCCAGTTTTTATGACATTGGGAAGTGAGAGAATTAGATTCCGTACGTAAAATTTGGACGCTAATTCTTTGGCGCTTAGAATTGAATAATCGAGGTAGGACCCATTAGCTTTTCCTATTTATGACATAATCCATGCTCGTGCCAAATTTCAAGTTTCTATGACGTTGGGAAGTGAGAAAATTAGATTACGTACGTAAAATTTGGACGCTAATTCTTTGGCGCTGAGAATTGAATAATCAAATTGCGACCCATTAACTTTTCCTATTTATGACATAATCAATGCTTGTGCCAAATTTCAAGTTTCTATGACATTGGAAAGCGAGTGAATTAGATTCCGTATGTAAAATTTGGACGCTAATTCTTTTGCGCATAGAATTGAATAATCGAGTTGGGACTCATTAGCTTTTCCTATTTATGACATAATCAATGCACGTGCCAAATTTCGAGTTTCTATGACACCGGAAAGAGAGAAAATTAGATTCTGTACGTAAAATTTGGACGCTAATTCTTTTGCGCTGAGAATTGAATAATGGAGTTGGGACCCATTATCTTTTCCTGTTTATGACATAATCAATGCTCGTGCCAAATTTCATGTTTCTATGACACCGGAAAGTGAGAGAATTAGTGGCAATGATGGAAATTGAAAGATCTACGTGGGGGGGGGGGGCATAACTGTCGACGACGCTCGCACGCGCGCCATTTATCATAGGATAGTTGTACTATGCCTATAATCTTCCCAGGAGTGTACTCAACAACTTCCCAAAGTTTCATGGCGATCGGATGAATGGTGTAGTAGTGCATAAAGGACAAACAGACAGACAGACAGACACACACATACATACATTCAATTTTATATGTATAGACTAGCTTACCTGTCGCGCGTTACTGCGAAGACAGACATACATTCATTTTTATATAAGATAACAACCAATCACAGCGCAGCTTTCATGTTACCTCAGCTTTATAATATATAACACCCAATCACAGCGCAGCTTTTATTTTACCTCAGCATTCTCAATATCCAGGAATTGTCTTGTGATACGTTCGGCGGATGCATCATTTTGTAGTTGAACACGCATCCTGTTGTTCGTAATGCCTTTTGCTTTTGTGCTTGAGATGGAAATCAAACGATCTTTGTCTGGGGGGGCATAACTGTCGACGACGCTCGCACGCGCGTGCGCGCCACCTATGGTAGGATAGATGTACTATGCCAGTAATCTTCCCAGGAGTGTACTCAACAACTTCCCATTAACTTTTCCTATTTATGACATAATCAATGCTCGTGCCAAATTTCGAGTTTCTATTACATTGGGAAGCGAGAGAATTAGATTCCGTCCGTAAAATTTGGACACTAATTCTTTTGCGCATAGAATTGAATAATTGAGTTGGGACCGATTAGCTTTTCCTATTTATGACATAATTAGAGATGAGCGAACGTACTCGGATAAGCACTACTCGTCCGAGTAATGTGCTTTATCCGAGTATCGCTGTACTCGTCTTGAAAGATTCGGGGCGCTCCGCTGCTGACAGGTGAGTCGCAGCGGGGAGCGGGGCAGAGCGGGCGGGAGAGAAGGAGAGAAAGATCTCCCCTCCGTTCCTCCCCGCTCTCCCCTGCAGCTCCCCGCTCCGCAGCGCATCCCGAATCTTTCAGGACGAGCGGGGAGGTACTCGGATAAAGCACATTACTCGGACGAGTAGTGCTTATCCGAGTACGTTCGCTCATCTCTAGACATAATCAATGCTCGTGCCAAATTTCGAGTTTCTATGACATTGGGAAGCGAGAAAATTAGATTCCGTACGTAAAATTTGGACGCTAATTCTTTTGCGCATAGAATTGAATAATTGAGTTGGGACCCATTAGCGTTTCCTATTTGTGACATATTCAATGCCCGTGCCAAATTTCAAGTTTCTATGTGAGAAAATTACATTCCGTACGTAAAATCTGGACGCTAATTCTTTTGCGCATAGAATTGAATAATCGAGTTGGGACCGATTAGCTTTTCCTATTTATGACATAATCAATGCTCCTGCCAAATTTCACGTTTCTATTACATTGGGAAGCGAGAGAATTCGATTCCATACGTAAAATTTGGACGCTAATTCTTTGGCGCATAGAATTGAATAATCGAGTTGGGCCCGATTAGGGTTTCCTTTTCATGACCTATTCAATGCTCGTGCCAAATTTCACGTTTCTATTACATTGGGAAGCGAGAAAATTAGATTCCGTACGTAAAATTTGGACGCCAATTCTTTTGCGCTTAGAATTGAATAATCGAGTTGGGACCCATTAACTTTTCCTATTTATGACATAATCTATGCTCGTGTCAAATTTCGAGTTTCTATTACATTGGGAAGCGAGAGAATTCGATTCCGTACGTAAAATTTGGATGCTAATTCTTTTGCGCATAGAATTGAATAATCGAGTTGGGACCCATTAGCTTTTCCTATTTATGACATAATCAATGCTCTTGCCAAATTTCATGTTTCTACGACATTGGGAAGTGAGAGAATTAGTGGCAGTGATGGAAATCGAACGATCTACGTGGGGGGGGGGGGCGTAACTGTCGACGACGCACGCACGCGCGCCATTTATCGTAGGATAGTTGTACTATGCCTATAATCTTCCCAGGAGTGTACTCAACAACTTCCCAAAGTTTCATGGCGATCGGATGAATGGTGTAGTAGCGCATAAAGGACAAACACACACAGACAGACAGACAGACATACACGCATACATTCAATTTTATATATATAGATGTGATTGGCTGCATTTGACCATACCCCTTCCAACTAGGCCACACCCACATTTTTTAAAATTAACACTGCTGATATATGTTGAAAGAAACTATGTAATACTATATGTATATATGTAACATATGCTGAATACATATATTATTATACTGTTACTATATACTATTTCAGTGTAGTAGAAATAGCAATGCCTGAGCCGGAAGATGTTCTAAGTAGATCCAGTAATTTGGATATCTTGATCTTCAATGGACAGCCTTGTACTTCACGATATAGTCCATCTTGGTATAAGCCTTGGGATAGGCAGGGAGAGGGCAGGTATCCTCTTTGTCCTTGCAGAAGGTCGAACTCCTATGCTTCAGAGATGAAAGTAAGAGAAGTGATAGAGAAGTCAGGTAGTCTCTAATATTCTGTGGGCCTGATAATCCATGAATATTGGTTCTTAGACTCTTTGGACCATTACTCTATCTTCTGGTTTAGTGTTACGTGACTAAAGTTGGGAAATATTCCTAGGAAACGTTAGTTTTGTTTTTGGCTTATTATTTCTCAAGTTTCTGGGAAATTGCAGCTAGTCTGCCAAAGTTAGGTTGGATGATGAACAATATTTGAGTAATGGTATCATAATATGCCAGGTTTCCTTATTTCCCACAACTACATATGTGAAGGTCATATCCTTGCCAAAGTCATGTCAAACACTCAAAGTCATATTTTGTTTGTTCTGTTTCAGATTTTATTATTATTTATCCACCGACGGAGCTGTTTGAGGGCTTATTTATTGCAGGATGAGTTGTACTTTTTAATGGTACTATTAAATGTAGTAAATAATGTACTGAAATACTACTTAGAAATTCTAAGGGGAGTGAAATGGGAGAAAAAACTTATTTCTGCCATCTTTGGGTCCATCTTGTTTCTGCGGCATTCACGCTTCAACGAAAATGACCTGATAACTTTATTCCATGGGTCAGTACAATTACTATGATACCAACTTTATAGTTTTTTTTCCTGCTGTACAGCGTATATTTTTTTTCAAACATATTTAATTTTTTTCTATTCTTTTCTGCCACCATCTTCTGGCCACCATAACTTTTTTTTTTTCTATCGGCATAATTGCAAGAGGGCTTATTTTTTGCAGAACGTCTTGTAGTTTCAATTGATACCATTTTGGAGTACATACAGGTTTTTGATCGCTTTTTATTATAATTTTTCTTGGAAACAGAGTGGCCAAAAAAAGCGCAACTCTGGCATTGTTTATTTTATTTCTGATGACATTTACTGTGGAAGGTTAATAATGTGTTACTTGGATAGCTGAGACTTTTACGGATGCAGTGATACCCAATATGTTTTTTTTTGTTTTATTATTTTGATTTTTGATTATTTATATGGGAAATGGGTTTATTTTTTAACTTTTATTACTTTTTATATTTTATTAATAAAATACCGTGAATCTATCAGTCCTTTCAGAAGGCCCCAGTTCTCATGGCAATCTAACGATCTCATCAAGGGGACAGTGCGGGATCCCCAAAAGTCAATCTCCATTCCCTTGTTAAAGGCATATTCCTGCAATTCACTGGAACCGTCATGGGCCGCAAAATGGCACCACAATATTCCCGCCTTTTCATGGCAAAACTGGAGAGTGACTTTCTGGCCTCCTGCCCCAGCAAACCATTGGCCTACTTCCGCTACATTGATGACATCATAATCACCTGGACCAACACCGAAGAAGAATTAATAAAATTCCATGAGAGATTTAATGCATTCCACCTCACCATAAACCTGACATTCAGCATTTGTATACCAAAATCAACTTTTTGGACACCACCATAAAAATTTCAAACAACTCAATACAGACATCCCCATACTGAAAACTGATTGATTAGCCCACAAACCTTCGATGGGACAGTTCCCCTCCTAAACACATCAAAAAGTCCATCGTTCACAGCCAGGCCATCAGATACAACCGGATCTGCTCCAACCCAACAGACAAAGAGGAACATCTATACCATCTTAAAAGGACATTTTTAAATCAGGGCTACCATCCCACCTCAATTAATGACCAAATCGCCAGAGCCACCAGGATACCCAGGAATCACCAGAGCCACCAGGATACCCAGGAATCGCCAGAGCCACCAGGATACCCAGGAATCGCCAGAGCCACCAGGATACCCAGGAATCACCAGAGCCACCAGGATACCCAGGAATCGCCAGAGCCACCAGGATACCCAGGAATCAACTAGTCTGATACACAGTGAAGGAAAGAAACAATCATGTTCCTCTAGTAGTGACCTACAATTCACAGCTAGAGGTACTAAGCAAAACTGCCAAGAAACTCCACCATATCCTACAGAAGGATGACCTTCTGAAAACCATATTCCCAGACCCTCCACTTCTGTGTTACAGGCAACCTCTTTATAATCAGGAGTGCATTGCCCTCCGACACACAAAAATGAACTTATCCCTGTAATATAAGGAGCTGCAAGACCTGCTCACATGTACTGATGTAGTGACCCAGTACATCATCCTGGTCCCCTCCATAAATGTCATACATGTATGCCTTATCTTGATGAACTGTGCAAAGCTGTCTTGTCATTTCCAGTATGTGTATTGCACAGCTGCAGCAAGTGAGGGGGTTAAGTGTTTGCAGAGTTTGGAGACTGCATGTAAATGTATTAGTTATGTCATGTAATGTAGTATGAGAGAGATTACAAAAGTGAGTGCATGAGAGCAGGAAGAGAGTTCCATTTTCATCACCACAAAAGATAGTCTAAAGTACAGAGCCACATAAGGGCACCTTCTGCCTTCATGTGGTGAAGATGGAGGAGGAGGAGAGATTTCCCCTGCTGCTTGTGAGCTGGATGTAAGGAGAGTGAGCCCTAGGAGAGAATGAGCATCTGTAAATTCTAATCTGTGTTTCATCAAGACCAGTGCAGAGGTACTATCTATACTGTTAATTTCCCTACGTGGCTGTCTGAAGTCTGGATCACCACGTAGAGGTACACCCTTTATTTGTCACATCCACGCATCTTCAAGGTTGGGTGGAGGTACCGGAAGTGTGTAATCTCTGTTCACACATGTGCGTCTTTAAGTTTGGAAGAGCCATGTGGAGAAACTAATCTCTAAAGTATATTCATTTGCCTGCACTGTAAAGTCTACAATTGAACTGCTTTGTATTGTTTATTATTCATTCAAGTAAAGTTTATGCTTGACTCTGACCGTTCCCAGAGACCTGTGGTACCAGAGAACTGTCTGTGGCTGAATTACTTATCCGCCGAGGGTCATACCGGTGTGTGTGAGAACGGTGGCGTCACACGTGACTTCAGTTATCCCTGTTAAACCCATTTTGGGGCATCCGTATCCTAGGGGTGTCTGGGGCTGCTGCAGCCTACCTTGTCATTGGCTGCGTGTGTCCCTCTGGGATGGAGCATGGTAAGTGCTACCGTGGCAAGTCAGCACTTTACCCTCCCAGCTCCCCATGTATGCCAGGTGTCCGGGGTCTCCCTTTGGGACATTGCACTGTGGACAGGATACAAATCCTCAACATACAGCAAGACCCCGGGGACATTCACATGTTCCACATCTGATGTTGTGTAGTATATGTCTAGTTGGGGGCCTTTATGTTGGAGAAACAGGACAAAAACTGAAAGCCAGGAGGAGATCTTATCACCACACAATTAAACAGAGAAAAACAGAATTACCTTTGGCCTAGCACTTTTCTAGTCATGGACACGACATAAAATATATGAGAGCTATGATACTGAAGGGTGGTTTCAAGTCACAAAGCCATGGAAGAATTTGGGAACAACTTTTGACACTTTGAAAAGTGGGTTAAATTCTTTGAAAGGATTCATGTGTGACTGGCAAGTATGAGAAATCTATAGCCCAGATAAGACTGCTGCCCTGGTGACCGCCCTAACAGTAATTCAGGGACCATAAAACTTTCACTCCCTTATCTGTGTCTGGTTAAAAATGTTTGTGTTTCTGTTGCAGTATTCTTCTAAGTGCAAACCAATCACATCCATGTCTGTGCCTTGTCATAAGTATGTGTGTATAATAATAATAATAATAATAATAATAATCTTTATTTGTATAGCGCCAACTTATTCCGCAGCGCTTATAAATATCCATGCCTCATCAGATCCATTTCATTTAAGCCTGAAGAAGAGCCCTGCGTTGGTTCAGAAGCTCGCATTAACATCATATATTTTTGTTAGCCATTAACCCCTTAACGACAGGGCCATAGTGTTTTTACGTCCTGCAGCTGCAGGACATGTATGGAGGGAGGTAGCACTGCTATCTCCCTCCATACAGCGCGGGCGTCAGCTGTTTATTACAGCTGACACCCGCGGGCAATAGCCGCGCTCGGCCGTTCGGCTGATCGCGGCTATTAACCCTTTAAATGCCGCTGTCAATTCTGACAGCGGCATTTAAATCCCCCGGACGCTGTTTGGGGGTCCCGCACGGCCCCCCCCGCGGTGAGATCGGGGGATCCGTGCAGGTGTCATGGCAGCCGGGGACCTAATGAATGGCCCCAGGGCTGCCTTAGCAGACTGCCTATTAAGCCATCCACACAGGGTGGCTTGATAGACTGCCTGTAAAAAAGCATTATGACGTAATGCTATAGCATTACGTCATACTGCAGGTGCGACCAAAGCATTGCATGTTAAAGTCCCCCAGGGGGACTTCAAAGTAAAGTAAAAAAAAAGATCAATGAAGTTTTTTAAATTGTAAAAAAAAAAAAAAGTTATAAAAGTTTAAATCACCCCCCTTTTGCCATATCTATTATTAAAAAATCTAAATCATAAAATAAAAATATGTATTTGATATCGCCGCGTCCGTAAAAGTTCGAACTATCAAAGTAGTGCATTATTTTTTCTGCACGGTGAAGGTCGTCCGAAAAAAAAAATAAAGAACGCCAGAAATGCATTTTTTTAGTTACCCTGTCTCCCAGAAAAAACGCAATAAAAAGCGATCAAAAAGTCATATGTATTCCAAATTGATACTATCGGAAACTACAGGACATCCCGCAAAAAATGAGCCCTTGCTCAACTACGTCGACGGAAAAATAAAAAAGTTATCGCGAGCACAAAATGACCGCAGAAAATAATTGAAAAAAATGTAATATCTTAAAAAAAAAATACAAGTACTACAGCAAAAACAATACTATATACGTTTGGTATCGTAGTAATCGTACTGACCCATAGAATAAAAATATCAGGTCGTTTTTGTTGCAGTTTGTGCGAAACAGGACGCACCGAAAGATGGTGGAATGTCGTTTTTTTTTTCCATTTCTCTCCGCTAAGAATTTTTAAAAAGTTTTTCAGTACAATATATGGTACAATAAATAGTGCCATTGAAAAATACAACTCGTCCCGCAAAAAACAAGCCCTCATACAGCGACGTCGATGGATAAATAAAGGAGCTACGATTTTTTTAAAAGGGAGTAGGAAAAAACAAAAATGGAAAAAAGCAAAAAAGCCTGGTCACTAAGGGGTTAAAAGTATCATAGCTGCAGGATTGAGTGGTTTCTCTTGCTGGGAAAGATCCCATTTTGCTCTACTGGCTAACACGGTACCAAACCTTTTTTTGCATTTTACCCAAAGCAAGTTATACACCAAGAACCAGGAATGAGAATGATATTCCTAACCAACATTGGCTTGGAGAATCCTGCCTAATAGTAGGGTGATAAGCCCGATAGAGATGGCCAAACGTCCCGTAGCTAGGGGAGTTAGCTTGTCACTAGATGGAGGATAGGGAAGAACAATAGTAGAAAGAAATGCTAAAAGAGCTAGAAATAAGTACATAACTAATAGGAGCCCACAGTCACATCAAACACCAGAGACAAAACATGTTACAAGCAATCAACAACCATTTAGACAAAGGAGAACACACAGGAAGTTGTTTAAGCATCCACACACCAGCAAACAAAGGGGATTCAGGCATCCACCAATCAATGGAGAGGATTCAGACAGGACATATACCTGAGGTGTCTGACCATGAGGTGGAGAAAATAGAACTAGACCACCAATAGATAGCTGGCAACAAATAGGACTCAGGCATCAGAACACCATTCAGACGGGTGGCACAAATAAGACAGGACATTTACCAACACGAATAACACCACACAAGGTCTACAAAACATGCATGCATCCATACAAAAATAACAAGCCTCCATGTGAAGGCAGGACTGGAACAAATACACATCTGTTATGACTGGCTAAGAGAACATCTCTCTCTTGATCAATCAGTCCCGACACCACAGTAGATATTGAAACAAGGTGAAAAAAAGGAACATTAAACACAGAGGGATTTCCAGCATATGACACCTAAGGGAATCTCTGCAGTGACAAGAACACCAAAGATTTCCCAAAAGACGAATCCTAAGGGAACTTCCACAGTGACTAAAGACCCATAGGATTTCTGACAGATGACACTTAAGGGACCTTGTGTAGTGACCATAAAGAGGTATTCCACAATGTCCCAGGTGTAGTCACGTGGACCAGGCTGACCCTGATTCTGCCTTACTGCAGCTGGCACGATGCTGAACTTGCGAATTTAGCATCCATGTGTTTATCCCTAGGAGAAAGGTTACTCTAATGGTATGGAGTTAAAGGGGTTGTCTCGCGGCAAACATCAAAATTTTACATTACCCCATTCCCCCTGTCACCCCCTGGCACAAAATAGCAATTTAAAGCGGTTTTTAAGCCGCTTGCTACTCACTGATCCGACGAAATATGAACTTTAAAAGATCTTCTCCCCAAGATGGCCACCGGTCCTTTCCCAGGGATGCACTGCTGTTTTCTCCCATGGTGCACCGCGGGTCTTCTCCCATGGTGCACCATGGGCTCTGTGCATTCCATTGCCGATTCCAGCCTCCTGATTGGCTGGAATCGACACACGTGACGGGGCGGAGCTACGCGATGACGCGTAGAATGGGGCAGAGCCAGAACGTCGCTCGTGCCGGACCGAAGAGAAGCCAGAAGACCCTTCTGCGCAAGCGCGTCTAAAAACGCCAGAAGACAGCAGAATTAGACGGATCCATGGAGACGGGGACGCTAGCAACGAAGCAGGTAAGTGAATAACTTCTGTATGGCTCATATTTAATGCACGATGTATATTACAAAGTGCATTAATATGGCCATACAGAAGTGCTGAACCCCACTTGCTGCCACGAGACAACCCCTTTAAGGTTGCCCCAGTCAGATCAGGAGACGAGTGCTGGTAAATTTTTTCACTATTAACAATTGCTGGTATCTATTTTTGATATAGTTTGTAACTAGAGATGAGCGAGCACCAAAATGCTCGGGTGCTCGTTACTCGGGACGAAATTTTCGCAATGCTCGAGGGTTCGTTTCGAGTAACGAACCCCATTGAAGTCAATGGGCGACGGGAGCATTTTTGTATTTCGCCGATGCTCGCTAAGGTTTCCTTGTGTGAAAATCTGGGCAATTCAAGAAAGTGATGGGAACGACACAGCAACGGATAGGGCAGGCGAGGGGCTGCATGTTGGGCTGCATCTCAAGTTCACAGGTCCCACTATTAAGCCACAATAGCGGCAAGAGTGGGCCCCCCCCCCTCCCAAAAACTTTTACTTCTGAAAAGCCCTCATTAGCATGGCATACCTTAGCTAAGCACCACACTACCTCCAACAAAGCACAATCACTGCCTGCATGACACTCCACTGCCACTTCTCCTGTGTTACATGCTGCCCAACCGCCCCCCCTCCCCCCCACAGCGCACACCAAAGTGTCCCTGCGCAGCCTTCAGCTGCCCTAATGCCTCACCACCCTCATGTCTATTTAGAAGTGCGTCTGCCATGAGGAGGAACCGCAGGCACACACTGCAGAAGTTGGCACGGCTAGGCAGCGACCCTCTTTAAAAGGGGCGGGGCGATAGCCCACAATGCTGTACAGAAGCAATGAGAAATAGAATCCTGTGGCACCGCCATCAGGAGCTGCACACGTGGGCATAGCAATGGGGAACCTATGTGTCACACACTATTCATTCTGTCAAGGTGTCTCTGCATGCCCCAGTCAGACCGGGCTTTTTAATTCATAGACACAGGCAGGTACAACTCCCTATTGTGAAGTCCCTGTCGACCGACAGCATGGGTGGCTTCCTGGAACCCACCGGCGGTACATAAAAATATCCCATTGCAGTGCCCAACACAGCTGAGGTAGTAATGTCGTGCTTAATGCAGGTGGGCTTCGGCCCACACTGCATGCCCCAGTCAGACTGGGGTTCTTTACAAGTGGAAACAGATGCATTTATAATTCCCTGTGGACCCACAGCAGGGGTGGGTGCCAGGAAGCCACCGGCGGTACATAGAAATATCCCATTGCATTGCCCAACACAGCTGAGGTAGTAATGTCGTGCTTAATGCAGGTGGGCTTCGGCCCACACTGCATGCCCCAGTCAGACAGGGGTTCTTTACAAGTGGACAGATGTAGGTTAAACTCCGTGTGCACCTACAGCATGGGTGGCTCCCTGGAACCCACCGGCGATACACAAAAATATCCCATTGCATTGCCCAACACAGCGGATGTAACGTCAGCTGTAATGCAGGTGGGCTAAAAATTCATTAGATTACACTGTAGGCGAGGGCCCACAAAAATTGGTGTACCAACAGTACTAATGTACATCCAAAAAATTGGCCATGACCAACCAAGAGGGCAGGTGAAACCCATTAATCACTTTGGTTAATGTGGCTTAAGTGGTAACTAGGCCTGGAGGCAGCCCAGTTTAACGAAAAATTGGTTCAAGTTAAAGTTTCAACGCTTTTAAGAGCATTGAAACATATAAAAATTGTTTAGAAAAATTATATGAGTGAGCCTTGTGGCCCTAAGAAAAATTGCCCGTTCAGAGTGATTACGTGAGGTTTCAGGAGGAGGAGCAGGAGGAGGAGGAGGAATATTAGACACAGATTGATGAAGCAGAAATGTCCCCGTTTTGGATGGTGAGAGAGAACGTAGCTTCCATCCGCGGGTGCAGCCTACGTATTGCTTACGTATCGCTGCTGTCCGCTGGTGGAGAAGAGAAGTCTGGGGAAATCCAGGCTTTGTTCATCTTGATGAGTGTAAGCCTGTCGGCACTGTCGGTTGACAGGTGGGTACGCTTATCCGTGATGATTCCCCCAGCCACACTAAACACACTCTCTGACAAGACGCTAGCCGCAGGACAAGCAAGCACCTCCAGGGCATACAGCGCTAGTTCAGGCCACGTGTCCAGCTTCGACACCCAGTAGTTGTAGGGGGCAGAGGCGTCACGGAGGACGGTCGTGCGATCGGCTACGTACTCCCTCACCATCCTTTTACAGTGCTCCCGCCAACTCCGCCTTGACTGGGGAGCGGTGACACAGTCTTGCTGGGGAGCCATAAAGCTGGCAAAGGCCTTGGAGAATGTTCCCCTGCCTGCGCTGTACATGCTGCCTGATCTCTGCGCCTCCCCTGCTACCTGGCCCTCGGAACTGCGCCTTCTGCCACTAGCGCTGTCGGATGGGAAGTTTACCATCAGTTTGTCCACCAGCGCCCTGTGGTATAGCATCATTATCGAACCCCTTTCCTCTTCGGGTATGAGAGTGGGAAGGCTCTCCTTATACCGTGGATCGAGCAGTGTGTACACCCAGTAATCCGTAGTGGCCAGAATGCGTGTAACGCGAGGGTCACGAGAAAGGCATCCTAACATGAAGTCAGCCATGTGTGCCAGGGTACCTGTACGCAACACATGGCTGTCCTCACTAGGAAGATCACTTTCAGGATCCTCCTCCTCCTCCTCTTCCTCCTCCTCAGGCCATACACGCTGAAAGGATGACAGCCCAGCAGCATGTGTACCCTCACCAGTGGGCCAAGCTGTCTCTTCCCCCTCCTCCTCATCCTCCTCATGCTCCTCCTCCTCCTCCTCAACGCGCTGAGATATAGACAGGCGGGTGCTCTGACTATCCAGCGACATACTGTCTTCCCCCGGCTCTGTTTCCGAGCGCAAAGCGTCTGCCTTTATGCTTTGCAGGGAACTTCTCAAATTGCATAGCAGAGGAATGGTGACGCTAATGATTGCAGCATCGCCGCTCACCACCTGGGTAGACTCCTCAAATTTTCCAAGGACCTGGCAGATGGCTGCCAACCAGGGCCACTCTTCTGTAAATAATTGAGGAGGCTGACTCCCACTGCGCCGCGCAAGTTGGAGTTGGTATTCCACTATAGCTCTACGCTGCTCATAGAGTCTAGCCAACATGTGGAGCGTAGAGTTCCACTGTGTGGGCACGTCGCACAGCAGTCGGTGCACTGGCAGATTAAACCTATGTTGCAGTGTCCGCAGGGTGGCAGCGTGCGTGTGGGATTTGCGGAAATGTGCGCAGAGCCGGCGCACCTTTCCGAGCAGGTCTGACAAGTGGGGGTAGCTTTTCAGAAAGCGCTGAACCACCAAATTAAACACATGGGCCAGGCATGGCACGTGCGTGAGGCTGCCGAGCTGCAGAGCCGCCACCAGCTTACGGCCGTTGTCACACACGACCCTGCCCGGTTGGAGGCTCAGCGGCGCAAGCCAGTGGTCGGTCTGCTCTGTCAGACCCTGCAGCAGTTCGTGGGCTGTGTGCCTCTTCTCTCCTAAGCTGAGTAGTTTCAGCACGGCCTGCTGACGCTTGCCCACCGCTGTGCTGCCACGCCGCGTGACACCGACTGCTGGCGACGTGCTGCTGACACATCTTGATTGCGAGACAGAGGTTGCGTTGGAGGAGGAGGAGGAGGAAGGTGCTTTAGTGGAGGAAGCATACACGGCCGCAGATACCACCACCGAGCTGTGGCCCGCAATTCTGGGGGTGGGTAGGACGTGAGCGGTCCCAGGCTCTGACTCTGTCCCAGCCTCCACTAAATTCACCCAATGTGCCGTCAGGGAGATATAGTGGCCCTGCCCGCCTGTGCTTGTCCACGTGTCCGTTGTTAAGTGGACCTTGGGAGTAACCGCGTTGGTGAGGGCGCGTACAATGTTGCGGGAGACGTGGTCGTGCAGGGCTGGGACGGCACATCGGGAAAAGTAGTGGCGACTGGGAACCGAGTAGCGCGGGGCAGCCGCCGCCATCATGCTTTTGAAAGCCTCCGTTTCCACAAGCCTATACGGCAGCATCTCCTGGCTGATCAATTTTGCAATGTGCACGTTTAACGCTTGAGCGTGCGGGTGCGTGGCGTCGAACTTGCGCTTGCGCTCAAACTGTGGCACTAGCGACGTCTGGACGCTGCGCTGAGAGACATTGCTGGATGGGGCCGAGGACAGCGGAGGTGAGGGTGTGGGTGCAGGCCAGGAGACGGTAGTGCCTGTGTCCTCAGAGGGGGGGTTGGATCTCAGTGGCAGGTTGGGGCACAGGGGGAGAGGCAGTGGTGCAAACCGGAGGCGGTGAACGGGCATCGTCCCACCTTGTGGGGTGCTTGGCCATCATATGCCTGCGCATGCTGTTGGTGGTGCCTCCCCAGCTGATCTTGGCGCGACAAAGGTTGCACACCACTGTTCGTCGGTCGTCAGGCGTCTCTGTGAGAAACTGCCACACCGTAGAGCACCTTGACCTCTGCAGGGTGGCATGGCGTGAGGGGGCGCTTTGGGAAACAGTTGGTGGATTATTCGGTCTGGCCCTGCCTCTACCCCTGGCCACCGCACTGGCTCGGCCTGTGCCCACACCCTCACTTGGCCCTCCGCGTCCTCGGCCGCGTCCACGTCCTCTAGGCCTACCCCTACCCCTCAGCATGCTGTATTACCAGTGATTTGATTTTCCAGGCAGGAAATAAATTGGCGCAAGGCTGCAGGTCAAATATAATGTTTTCGCTTTTTTGCAAAGGGAGGGCCCCACTGCGTATATTCAATGAACAATACGTTTAATAACTGTGGTGTGGCCCTGAAAAAGTGTCACACAACTTTAGTGTAGCAGAGTTATTAACTCTAGCAGAGCAGGTATTTGCCAGTCAGGAAAGACAATGGCGCAAGCCTGCAGTAAACCGTAGCTGGTTGCGTCTGATTTTTGTACGTTGTCCACGCAGCACACACGTACACGGAGACCTTAGGACTGACACAGGCAGGCCAAATATAATTTCTTTTCCTTTTTTGCAAAGGGAAGGACCCACTGCGTATATTCAATGAACAATAACTGTGTTGTGGCCCTGCCTACACAATTCTGTCCCTGTAGTATCAATGGAGGGTGCAATGCTCTGCACAGACGATTTTTAGAAAAAAAAAAACATGCAGCACTGCTAACAGCAGCCAGCACAGTACTGCACACGGTTAAATTTGGCCCTAGAAAGGACCGTTGAGGTTCTTGAAGGCTACACTCAATCCTAACACTCTCCCTGCCTATGCAGCACTTCTGTCCCTAATGCCGGGTGCAATGCTCTGCACTGCCGATTTTGAGAAAAAAAAAAAAAAAAAACACTGCTAGCAGCAGCCTACACACAGGTAGATGTGGCCCTAAGAAGGACCTTTGGGGTTCTTGAAGCCTACACTGACTCCTAACGCTCTCCCTACAGCAGCACCAGCAGCAGCACTTTCCCTCAGCTAACTCACCAGGCATCTGTGGCGAGCCGCGGGAGGGGCCGATTTTTATACTTGGGTGACATCAGATCTCCCCAGCCACTCACAGCAGGGGGGTGGTATAGGGCTTGAACGTCACAGGGGGAAGTTGTAATGCCTTCCCTGTCTTTCAATTGGCCAGAAAAGCGCGCTAACGTCTCAGAGAGGAAACTGAAAGTAACCAGAACACCGCATGGTACTCGTTACGAGTAACGAGCATCCCGAACACCCTAATATTCGCACGAATATCAAGCTCGGACGAGTACGTTCGCTCATCTCTATTTGTAATACATTCAGTTTTTGTTTCTTGTTCTTGTTTTACTTTTTTGAAATGCAGAATACTTACACCCCTATTTTCTTTACATACCATAGTAACATAGTATGTTAGGTTGGGAAAAGACATATGTCTACCTAGTTCAGCCTATTACACCCCCCAATGTTGATCCAGAGGAAGGCAAAAAATCTAAGTGAGGAAGAACTCAATTTTTCTTCTTTAATCAGTAAGATAACATGTAACATTGTAATGCTCAAAAGAGGCATCTAGGCCGCTCTTTAAGTTTGTTAACAATATTGCCATCACCCAGTTCCTCAGAAAGAGAGTTCCATAGTCTCACTGCTTTTACAGTAAAGAACCCCCTTCTATGTTAGTGTAGAAACCTTCTTTCCCCTTGATGTAGAGGGTGCCCCCTTGTTACAGTCCTGGGTGCAACAGCAGATAGGAGAAATCCCTGCATTGTCTTAATATATTTTTACATAACTATTAGGTTTCCCTTCAGTCGTCTTTATTCTAAAGTGAATTATCTCCGTTTTGATAGCCTTTCTAGGTATTGTAGTCCATCCATTCCAGTTATTACCTTAATTAACTGCCTTTGGGCCCGGTCAAGGTCTGATGTGTCCTTCTTGAGTATCGGTGCCCAAAACTGTCCACAATATTCCATGTGTGGTCTGACCAGTGACTTGTAAAAACTGAATTAGACATGGTGAAATCTGCTCCAGGCAGAAGGGAAAAAAGTTACTTTGTGAGGGCTGCCAAACATTGCTGAGCCAAGCAGTGTACAAAGCATGGCTGACCGAGCAGTGTGACTGAGTCATGAGCAGACTGATAAAAAAAACTTCCTATTAATGAGAGCTCTACACCATTTGCTCATGAAGCCCAATATGTAATGAACTGCTTGCCGTAAGAGTGAGAGTGCTGTTGTTTGCCTGCTGCTTGTTTCTGTAAATTAAAGTTAAAGGGGTTATCTGAGATACAAAAAGTATTTTAGGAAGGGGTCTTCTAGTGTGAAAATATAATGAAGAGTTCATAATAAAGAGCTGGTGGGGGAGCCCAAGATGTCAGCCAGTGTGGCCCACCTTGGAGATACAGGGCAACCCGCTGTCATATCAGCCAGGGTTGATATCCTGTATGGTGGGTCACCACCCATCTATGGCTGACATATTTGGTATCGTTCACATGTGCAGGCTATTAGTATATGCAGTCACTCCTCCCCAAACTGGGCTGGGTTGAGTGGGTGACTGCATATTAGCCTGCCAGGAACAAGCTGCTCCTCCACACATTATTGTCTGGCTGACTACATATCTTCAGGGCTTAAGGCGATTGTGCCGGTGGCGATTGTGCCTGCCTTATGGCGACCGTGCCTATGGCGACCGTGTCTGCTTTGCAGACTTTCAGGTATTTTTGGCTTTTTCAGTGAATATGTGTTTTTTTCTTTTTCCTCACCTCTGTGATTTTATGTAATTTATTGTGAGTTAGCGTAGGTACTGACGGAAGCGGTGTGACCTCGACGCGGTCCGTCAGCCTATGCGTTTTGGCCAAAATGCAGTACTAACACCCGCATTTTATTAGTATGCATTAGTATCTTTGTATGTAGTTTGCTAGTTGGTGGGGGAGCCCAAGATGTCAGCCAGTGTGGCCCACCTTGGAGATACAGGGCAACCCGCTGTCATATCAGCCAGGGTTGATATCCTGTATGGTGGGTCACCACCCATCTATGGCTGACATCTTTGGTATCGTTCACATGTGCAGGCTATTAGTATATGCAGTCACTCCTCCCCATTCTGGGCTGGGTTGAGTGGGTGACTGCATATTAGCCTGCCAGGAACAAGCTGCTCCTCCACACATTATTGTCTGGCTGACTACTTATCTCCAGGGCTTAAGGCCATTGCGCCTGCCCTGCGGCGATTGTGCCGGTGGCGATTGTGCCTGCCTTATGGCGATCGTGCCTATGGCGACCGTGTCTGCTTTGCAGACTTTCTGGTATTTTTGGCTTTTTCAGTGAATATGTGTTTTTTTTCTGTAAAATAAAGTTAAAGGGGTTATCTGAGATACAAAAAGTATTTTAGGAAGGGGTCTTCTAGTGTGAAAATATAATGAAGAGTTCATAATAAAGAGCTCTCATCGGCTACATTGCTTTTTTACAGGCTGGAGTTAGCCTTCAACATCACGTAAACCTGCTGCTGTAGCCAATAGCAGGGTTCGGCGGCAAGCATGTGTAAGTACATTTTGGCCATGCAAATACGTGTCATGTTTGCAGCATACACGGGTGCTTACTCCGTGTGAAGCTAGCCTAAGGATAAGACATGTTTATTTTTTATGTTATTTTATGGCTTGATATAATAGCAGATTAATTTGATTTCATCTTTGCTAAATTATTATTTTTTTCCTGTTTAGATTATTTTTCAGTATTAAAGGGGTTGTCCCGCGCCGAAACGGGTTTTTTTTTTTTCAACCCCCCCCCCCCACCCATTCGGCGCGAGACAACCCCGATGCAGCGGTTAAAAAAGATCACCGAACAGCGCTTACCTGAATCCCCGCGCTCCGGTGACTTCTTACTTACCCGGTGAAGATGGCCGCCGGCATCTTCTCCCTCCGTGGACCGCAGGGCTTCTGTGCGGTCCATTGCCGATTCCAGCCTCCTGATTGGCTGGAATCGGCACGTGACGGGGCGGAGCTACACGGAGCCCCATTGAGAAGATAAGAAGACCCGGACTGCGCAAGCGCGTCTAATTTGGCCATTAGACGGCGAAAATTAGACGGCAACCATGGAGACGAGGACGCCAGCAACAGAGCAGGTAAGTGAATAACTTTTTATAACTTCTGTATGGCTCATAATTAATGCACAATGTACATTACAAAGTGCATTAATATGGCCATACAGAAGTGTATAGACCCACTTGCTGCCGCGGGACAACCCCTTTAAGTATTCCAATTCATTACAGCCAGTGCATAAAATCTCTAACCATGCTTTAATCAGGTACCATAGTAAAAATACAGCGTATGAGTTAAGCTCCTGTAATCTATCAAGACACGGTTGTGTCTGACAGCCGAGGACCTTAATGAGACAGAAGAAGCAAGTTTTAATGGCTTATGCCTTCTCTTTTACAGACTACGTTGTACTCAATGAGCACTATGTATTATGTAGAAAATGCAGGGAGCAGTAGTCCCATTTTATGCCTGTGGTCCAGGAATCACCTGATCATCAAAAATCTTATAGATTTGTTATTGGAGTCTCCTCAGTATATACACACAGAGCTGAAGTAGATTCTCCTCAGTATACAAATAATTTTTCTAGGCTTTCTGGTTTCTGAGAAAAGAACTATCTCATCTATGGGGATTTTCTTATGTTTTTACGCTTGAAACTGAATAATCGAGTTGTGACTAGAGATGAGGTACTCAAGGTGCTCGTTACTCGAACACCACACTGTACTCGAGTCACTTGTATTTCCTTCCCCGCATGTTTAGCGCCATTTTTCTAGTCAATAGACATGCGGGGAAGGCATTACCACTTCCTGCTGTGACATGCCAGACCTCCCCCCCTTCCCCCACAGCAATGAGTGGCTGGACCGATCAGGTGACCGTCGAGTACTTAAAGTGGTCCCGCCTGCGGCTCGCCTCAGACGCTTGCTGGCAGAGGTTAGGGAAAGTGCTGCTGCTCATTCAGGGCTAGTGTTAGAGAAGGATCCTGTCTTTAAAAACCCCAATGTTCCTTCTTAGGGCTACTCCTCATCCTGTGCATTACTGTTGTGGCTGGCTGGGAGCAGTAGTGCACCAATTTTGTTTTTTTAAAACATCTTTCCTTCTGCAGAGCATTACATCTATAGCATTCTCATTCTCATCGCTAAATAGTACGCAAATATTTCCTGGGCCACTGCAGAGCAGCATTTCACAGATACGATTCTATATGTTGGGTGAAGTAGCCGCAGTTATCAGCACTATCCACTGGCTGTATAGCTTTCTGCCCCTGTGCAGACCATCACATAATACCCTTTCCTTGGGTGCGGTGAAGTTGTTTTTTTTTTCTTTTTAAAACATATATATCTCTCTGCAGAGCATTACAGCTCTCAGTCTGCAGTGCCTTAGGCAGAGTTGGAGGCAAGTGTTTGAGTAGGATCCTGTCTTCAAGAACCCCAATGATCCTTCTTAGAGCTACTCCTCATCCTGTGCATTAATGTTGTGGCTGGCTGGAAGCAGTAGTGCACCAATTTAGCTTTTTTAAAACATCTTTCCCTCTGCAGAGCATTACAGCTATAGCATTCTCATTCTCATCGCTAAATAGTACGCAAATATTTCCTGGGCCGCTCCAGATCATTGCAGCTATACCGTCCTATGTGTGCAGTGCCTTAGGCAGAGGGCTCACTCTCATCGCTAAATAGTACGTAAATATTTCCTGGCCCACTGCAGATGATTGCAGCTATACCGTTATATGTGTGCAGTGCCTTAGGCAGAGGGCTCACTCTCATCGCTAAATAGTACGCAAATACTTCCTGGCCCACTGCAGATCATTGCAGCTATACCATCCTATGTGTGCAGTGCCTTAGGCAGAGGTCTCACTCTCATCGCTAAATAGTACGCAAATATTTCCTGGCCCACTGCAGAACAGCATTTCACAGATACAATCCTACGTGTTGGGTGAAGTAGCTGCAGTTATCAGCACTATCCACTAGCTGTCTAGCTTTCTGCCCCTGGGCAGAGCTTCGCACGGTACGCTTTCCTTGGGTGTGGTGAAGTTGCCCCTGTTATTAGCACTGTTCACTGGCAGTATAGCTTTCTGCCCATGGGCAGAGCGTCGCATGATACCCTTTCCTTGGGTGCTGTGAAGTCGCCGCAGTTATTAGCACTTTTCACTGGCTGTCTAGCTTTCTGCCCCTGGGCAGAGCGTCGCACAATAACCTTTCCTTGGGTGCGGTGAAGTTGCCCCTGTTATTAACACTGTTCACTTGCTGTATAGCTTTCTGCCCCTGGGCAGAGCTTCACACAATACCCTTTCCTTGGGTGCGGTGAAGTTGCCTCTGTTATTAGCACTGTTCAACAGCTGTATAGCTTTCTGCCCCTGGGCAGAGCTTCGCACAATACCCTTTCCATGGGTGCGGTGCAGTTGCCCCTGTTATTAGCACTGATCACTGACTGTATAGCTTTCTGCCCCTGGACAGAGCTTCGCACAATACCCTTTCCTTGGGTGCGGTGAAGTTGCTGCAGTTATTAGCACTGTTCACTGCCTGTATAGCTTTCTGCCCCTGTGCAGAGCGTCGCACAATACCCTTTCCTTGGGTGCGGTGAAGTTGCCGCAGTTACCAGCACCATCCACTGCCTTTCTATTTTTCTCCCACTGCATACAGCCTCTCTATTGTATACAAGTCTCTGTGAGTGGAAAATGACTCATCCGTATCATTGCTAGACAGCGGTTTAATCTACACGTCTCTGTGTGCGGTAAATTAGCCACAGTTCTCAGTGCTATACGTTGGGGTAATTCATTTTGGCCCTACTCTATCCTTACTCTGACATGATGAGGAGTAGGGGTAAGGGTCGAGGACGTGAATGCGGCCGCGGGTGTCCAAGTGAGGGTGTGGGCTCAGGCCGAGGTCCAGGGCGGGGTGCATCACAACCGGCTGCTGAGGGATTAGGAGAGCGCCAAGTCCCTACACACCGTAAAATTACAGATTCTGAGCAGGCAGACTCCCAGGAACTGTTCTCAGGTCCCTGCCCAGAGTGGGAAAAAACAGTTCCTCTCTCACCTGAGGAGTTTGTCATGACCGATGCCCAACCTTTGGAAAGTTCCCGGAGTCCGGGTAATGAGGCTGGGGACTTCCGGCAACTGTCCCAAGAGCTTTTTGTGAATGAGGATGATAAGACACAGTTGTCTGTCAGTGAGGTAGTAGTAAGGGCAGTAAGTCCGCGGGAGGAGCGCACAGAGGATTCAAGGGAAGAGCTGCTGGACGATGAGGTGACTGACCCCACCTGGCTTGCTAAGCCTACTGAAGACAGGGCTTCACAGGGGAAGGCAAGTGCAGCAGCAGTACAGGTAGGAAAAGGCAGTGGGGTGGCCAGGGTGAGAGGCAGGGCCAGAGCAAAGAATCCCCCAACTGTTTCCCACAGCACCCCATCGCGGCAAGTCTCCGTGCAGAGGGCTAGATGTTCAAAGGTGTGGATGTTTTTTCAGTGAGAGCACGGACGACCGACGAACAGTGGGGAGCCACCACTACCAGCCTCACCACCACCACCAGCACGCGCAGGTATATGATGGCCAAGCACCTCACAAGGTGGGATGCAGGCCATTCACCACCTCTGGGTTACTCCATTGCCTCTTCCCCTGTGCCACAACCTGCCACACAGATCCAATCCCCCTCCCAGGATGCAGGCACGAGTGTCTCCCGGCCCGCATCCACACCCCCACCTCCACTGTCCTCCACGGCCTCTAGCAATGTCTCCCAGCGCAGCGTTCAGCTTTCGCTAAAACAAGCGTTGGACTGAAAGTGCAAATACGCAGCCACCAACCTGCATGCACAAGCTTTAAACGTGCACATTGCCAAGAGAATCAGCCTGGAGATGCTGTCGTACAGGCTTGTGGAAACGGAGGCTTTCAAAAACATGATGGCGGCGGCAATCCCACGCTACTCGGTCTCCAGTCGCCACAATTTTTCCGGTATGCCGTCCCCGGCCTACACCAGAACGTCTCCCGCAATATAAATCGTGCCCTCACCAACGCAGTTACTGGGAAGGTCCACTTAACGATGGACACGTGGACAAGTACTGGCTGGCAGGGCCACTATATCTTCCTGACGGCACATTGGGTGAACTTGGTGGAGGCTGGGAACGAGTCAGAGCCTGGGACCTGTCACGTGATACCCACACCAAGAATAGCAGGTCGTAGCCCGCTGCTGGTATCTTCGGCGTATTATTATTTCACCGCTGAGCCTCCAACCGGGCATGGTCGTGCGTGACAATGGCCGTAACCTGGTGGCGGCTCTGCAGCTTGGCAGCCTCACACACATGCCATGCCTGGCGCACGTCTTTAATCTGGTGATTCAGTGGTTTCTGAAAAACTACCCCCACTTGTCTGACCTGCTCGGAAAGGTGCACCGCGTGTGCGCACATTTCCACAAGTCCTCCACAAATGCTGCCACCCTCAGGACACTGCAACGTCGGTTTCAGCTGCCAGAGCACCGACTGCTGTGTGACGTGCCCACATGCTGGAATTCTACGCTGTTCATGTTGGCCAGGCTGTATGAGCAGTGTAGAGCAATAGTGGAATACCAGCTGCAACATGGGTGGCGGAGTGGTAGTCAGTTATCCGCCTATGCAGTTGCTACTGAATGGTTTGAGGGGTTCGCCTATACTTTTGCTACAGAAATGTTACTGGTGTCCGCCTATAGTCTTTCACAGAAATGTTACTGGGGTCCACCTATACAGTTGCTTCTGAATGGTTTGAGGGGTTCGCCTATACTTTTGCTACAGAAATGTTACTGGGGTCTGCCTATACAGTTTCTACTGAATTGTTTTTAGGGGTTTGCCTATACATTTGCTAGAGAAATAGTACTGGGGTCTGCCTATACTCGTGCTACAGAAATGTTACTGGGGTCTGCCTATACTCTTTCACAGAAATGTTACTGGGGTCCGCCTATACAGTTGCTACTGAATGGTTTGAGGGGTTCACCTATACTTTTGCTACAGAAATGTTACTGGGGTCTGCCTATACTTTGGCTAAAGAAATGTTACTGGGGTCCGCCTATACTCTTGCTACAGAAATGTTACTGGGGTCTGACTATACAGTTTCAACTCAATGTTTGTTTGTTTTTAACCATTAGATTTTTATTGGTTTTATCATTAGTAGCTTTACAGCAGAAAAACAGAAATAAAGTAACAGTTGTACATACATGACAGGGGTTGCATCACAAGTACATATCTTCTGTTCTTGTATCCAGTTGTTGGGTCGAAATTCTTGGAAACAGTTGTGAGAATGGAGCATTACGTGCATCATATAAACATATTTATCTTCTATGTATAGTCATAACGTTGACATGTACTTATTTTTCAACAAGTATGGCACAAAAAGGACAAGGAAAAAATAAAAAAAAAGAAACATTTAAATGAACTTTTTATGGGGTTGAGGGAAGGGGGGGGATGGAAAAGTGGTTAGTTGGGGAACAGATGAAGCCATGGGTTCCACTTATTTAGATAGGCCAAAAAACCTCCATTCTTTTGGGCGTATAGTTTTTCATATATACTGTGGTCTGATATGGTCTGGATTAGATCATTTATGGTAGGAGACACCTCAGTCTTCCACATTCTTGATATTAGTAGTTTGGCAGCAAGAAGGATGTGACACGTGATCTTCCTTGATTGGATAGGAAACTTCCTGCTATCTAGTAGGAGAATTTAATACTGACTATTTTTGTAATTTTCCCTATGAGGGAGAAGACTTCGTCCCAAAACAGCGTAATTTTTGGGCAGCTGCAGAAGATGTGGTATATACTGCCCGGGAGGCCACACTGCCTCCAGCAGGTATCACTTGTATTAGGAAAAGCTCTAGCCAGGGTCACCGGGGTATAATACCATCTGGTCAAGACTTTTATGTGGACCTCGAGAACATTTGCATTAAGGGTTGACTTATTAGCCCACTCAAATGCTAAGATCCATTGATTTGGTGAATTTCTCCTTCCTATGTCTTTCTCCCAGTTGAGGAGATGAACTTTTTTTGTTTCTCTCATATCACACGAGAGAGCATCATAACATGTTCTCACAAGGGATCGAGACAGTGGAGTGGAGCCATTAAGAATCTTTTTATTTTCATTTGGTATGTTCACCTTCCAGAGCTGGGAGCTTTGAAGAAGGGAACGGATCTGGAGATATTTGAAGAATTCTTCTGCTGGTATAGAGTAGTGTTTCGTTAGAGTATGGAAGGGGATAATATTGTCTCCTTGTATCAGGTCTTCTACGTTTATTATGCCTCTTTCCACCCAAGATTTCAGGCGCAGGTTGGGGATAAAAAATTCAAGGGTGGTAAGAGGGATTTTAACGTTGTCTTTACCTTTTTGGTCTCTGGTTTTTTGTGCCAGCCAGTTCCATGAGTGGAGGGATGCACGCATTGGTGGGGACATTGAGGCCAAATAGTGGATTTGTGGAAGTGAGGGTATTAAAGAACCAAGAAGGGAGGCCAGGGGGAGATGTTTAAAAGGCTTATTGTCAAGAAGATGAGATTCAATTTGAAGCCAGCCTGGGCCTGTAGCTCCCCTCACCCATTGTCTGATTTGATTATTGTTGATCGCATGTAGGTAAGACCACAGGTTGGGTACCCCTAGGCCCCCTTGTTTTCTATTGAGGTATAGGATAGACACAGCTACCCTAGGCCTCTTTCCTCCCCACACAAAGTTGGAGAGCTGCTTTTGAAATATAGAAATTTCCATCCTAGAAATCGGAAGGGTGAGAGTGAGGAAACAATACAGAATTTTGCCCAAGATTAGCATTTTATATAGGACAACTCGACCTAGCCACGACGGTTCTTTAGTCTCTAGATTTTTCAGTTCCGTTTGGAGTTCTTCTAATAAAGGGGAGAAATTGGCGGAGATTATGTTGTTGATTGGAGAGCACAATTTGATTCCTAAGTATGGGATAGTTTTCTCCTGCCACTGGAAGGGAAATTCCTTTTGGATGCTGTCTTTTAGAGGTTTGTCTATATTGATTCCCAGAATCTGTGACTTATCTATATTTAGCCTGTAGTATGATGCCTTACTGAACTGTTGGATTATCTCACATACCTCTCTCAATGAAGATAAGGGGTCAGTGAGTAATAATAAGACATCATCAGCGAATAAACTGATTTTATGTTGTCTATTTTATAATTTAGTCTGATAGATTCAGCAAATGGCTCCATAATTAGTGTAAACAGTAGTGGCGACAAAGGGCACCCCTGGCGGGTACCATTTGTTATTTTGAAATTTTTTGAGAGGGTGCCATCTACCAAAACCTCTGCGGAAGGTGAGCTATATAAAGCCTGGATAGCTCTGAGGATGTCTCCCCTAAAGCCGAACTTTTTCAAAGTGGCGAAGGCGAACCCCCAGTGGAGCCTATCAAAGGCTTTTTCTGCGTCCAAAGCCAGAATCAGGGACTGCATATGGTTCGCCTCCGCCACTGAAAGTAAATTAAGCACCCTCCTGGTCCCATCTGGTGCCTGCCTGCCCTTTGTAAAGCCCACTTGGTCGCTATGAATAATTTGTGGGAGGACATTTAGCAATCGCTGGGCTAATATTTTTGAATATATTTTTGCGTCGCAGTTAAGCAAAGAGATGGGTCTGTAATTTGCTGTAGAACTTAAGGGTTTACCTTGTTTAGGGATGGTAACTATGGTGGCCTTAAGCATCTCTTCTGGGAAAGTGCCACTATCAATGGCTTTATTGAATGTTTCAGAGAGATAAGGGGCCAGGTCCAGAGTGAAATCTTTATAATATTTATTTGAGAAACCGTCTGGACCTGGAGCCTTGTGGGACTTTAAAGATTTGACTGAGGTAAGAACTTTCGCAGGTGTTGTAGGGGTATTTAACTTTCTGAGTTGTTCTTCTGTGATATGTGGGAGATTAATTTTTTCCAGAAAAGTGTTAATCTGGACATTATCCGGTTGTGGTGTTAGTGGGTCGTTGTGGAGATTGTAGAGTTTGGCATAAAAATGGCTAAACTCATCAGCTATGTCCTGGGGATGGGTTATTTTTGTTTCTGAACCGTCTTGTTTAATAAGATACAGTATTTTTGAAGTCGCTTGGCGTTTTTTTTGCTATTTTGGCCATCAATTTTGAGGGTTTATTGAATTCTGAGTGAGGCCTTAGTCAGACGGGCATTTTTTCGCGCGATTTGCGGATCGCATGATGGATGCGTATCCGCAAATCGCGTGACCGGTGCGCGCAAGTCGCCCGCAAATCGCCCGAAAATCTGCTCCTAGCCGCGTTTCATTAGAAACGGGCCGGAGCTGTCCAGCGCATTGCATTCAATGGAGACAGCAATAGAGCCGGCTCCATTTAAAGCAATGCGCTGCGGGCGAGCCCGGGATGAATTGTCGGGAAGGGCTTAAATATATAAGCCCTTCCCTGCAATTCATCCTAAAATGTGTAAAAATAAAAAATATATATGTACTCACCTTCTCCCGGCAGCCGGAGCTCCGCTTGGCCGTCCTGCAGTGGGTGTGAAGGGGGTGTGAGTCAGACCTGCCCCCTGATTGGCTCAGCGCTGAGCCAATCAGAGGCATGTCTCACTCACACCCATTCATGAATTCATGAATGGATGTGAGTCAGACCTGCCCCTGATTGGCTCAGCGCTGAGAGGCAGCAGTCACTCACCCATTCATGAATTCATGAATGGGTGTGTGAGTGAAACCAGCCTCTGATTGGTCAGGGCTGTGACCAATCAGAGGCAGATCATTCAGCAGGCGGGGATTTTAAAGCCCCGCCGGCTGAATAGTGCCGAGAAGCAGTTCAGGAGAACTGACAGCGGCCGCGGCTGGACTCCGGCTGCAGCGGAAAGATGAATATACAATTTTTTTTAATTTTAACACATTTTAGGATGAATTGCAGGGAAGGGCTTATATATTTAAGCCCTTCCCGACAATTCACTCCGCGCACGCCGGCAGCCCATTGCTTTCAATGGAGCGTCTGTAATGCCGTCTCCATTGAATTCAATGGGCAAACATCGTTCTTCTCTGTCACAGCTGTTACAGCTGTGGCAGAGAAGAATGATTTGTCTTCCATATGTTCTCAATGGGGTCGGCGCTGCTGCCGCCGGCCCCATTGAGCGCATATAGAGAAGAGAACAGGAATCGCAGATCGCAGATAGGTGCGATCTGCGATTTTTTTTATTTATTTTTTTGTTCTATAATTTATCGGACGAGCGCATAAAAAGCGCTCATGTGTCCGATACCATTGCAAAGCAATGGTTTTATAAAATTGCCGGACGCATGCGCATGCGCAAATCGCGGCTAAAAACGCCCGCCTGACTAAGGCCTAATAGTTCATTTTTGACCGTTTAGACGTTTTGTCGAACTCTTCAATTAATGATCTACGGAGACTGAGCCAGAGATTCATCAACTCTTTATGGAGCGCTATTGTGGGGGAAGATTGCATACTTTGCTTTAGCTTTGTGATTTGTAAGAGGATGTTGGTTATATGAAGTTGTTTTTTTTTTTTTGTTATGGTGTGAACTAATTTTAATTAGTATGCCCTGCATAAACGCTTTGTGTGCGCACCATGTAGAGAATATGTTTGTGTCCGGGTTTGCGTTAATTGAGAAGTATTCGGCTAAGTGTTGTTTGATCTCCTGATTGTATTGGGGGATTCTCATAAGAGAGGGGTTGATTCTCCAATTTCTCGGTGCTGGTGTAGTATTATTTACGCTGAGTGAGAGATATATAGGTGAATGGTCCGACCATGTAGTGTCTCCTATTTCAGCGCGTAAAATTCCGGGGAGGGTCCACCTATCAACTAAGAACAGATCGATCCTAGAGAAGGACCTGTGCCGAGAAGAGTAGTATGTAAATTCCTTTGAGGATGCGTTAAGCCATCTGAAGGTGTCATAGAGCGCTTCTTTATGGAGCCACAGAGCCAGGATAGGGGAAGTTCTGTTTGAAGAGCTAGTGGAGTCTAATTGTTTGTCGGGGACCATGTTAAAATCGCCACATATTATGAGTTTACCCACATGTGATTTTCTAATCTTCTTGATAGTTTTATTTAAGAAAGAAATTTGAGAGGAGTTTGGTGCATAAATGTTCACCAGAGTTATTTGAATGTTATTGAAAAGACCTACTAATAATATAAACCTTCCATGGGTGTCGATAACTTGTTCTGTGAGGGAAACATTAATAGTGTCTTTGACTGCAATCAACATCCCGGCTTTTTTCTTCTCCGCACAGGATAAGAAAATGTTTGGAAAATTCTTGTGGGAGAATTGGGGATGAGCTGAGATCGCGAAATGCGTCTCTTGGAGGCATAATACATCCACATTATTTTGAAGGGCATCTTTCCAGACAGATGATCTCTTAAAAGGAGAGTTTAGGCCTTTAACATTGAGGGAGCATATTTTTACTGCCATGAATTGGTTGGATAAGCGTTACAGAAGCTGCAAACTCCTAATGTGAAACCACTTTTGGAGGGAGAGGTGTGAAGGGGGGAAATAGGAACAAATATAACATAAACAGTCGGCCAATGGTACCAGTTCAAGTGTCCTGGTAGAGAGCTTTTTCCAAGCTCGGAGTTTCGTAGCTGATGAAACATGAAATAACATATCAAAAACAGAGTTCTTCTAGCAGGGTCAGGAACCTGCATATTTTCTGGGGGAGAAAAGTTCGCCTGACGATTAGGAACCTCAAATCTGTGTTATAGGCGGAGACATTTCATCGGTGACAGGGGGGGGGGGGTGAGACCCCTCACGAGGCTTTCCCGGTGGGTTTTTATCAGCTTTGCCCTGAGGTCTGTCTGAAATGTGAATGCCCCAGGACATTAGTATCTTTTCCCCGTCTTCGGGATTGCTGATGATGAAATTTGATCCCTCTTTGTGAAGAATTAATTTCGTGGGGTATCCCCATTTATATGGGATTTTTTCTCTTCTTAGTGAGGTGGTTATGCGAATAAATGCCTTTCTGGCTTGGATGGTGGCGGCCGATAAGTCCGCAAATAGTTGGATATTTGTGAACTGAGAGGGGAGATCCAGCCCTTTGCGGGAGGCATACATGAGGGCCTCTTTGACGTGGTAGAAGTGAATCCTCGCTATAACATCGCGCGGGATGTTGTCAGGGAGGAATTTTGGTTTTTGTAGACGGTGAGCTCTGTCAATAATGAGTTCCTGAGAGGGGGTAGAGGGTAGCATTTTGTTCATTAATTGTGTTAGGAAGTCTTTTAACTCCGCCGGGCTAATTTTTTCAGAGATACCCCTGAATTTGACGTTGTTCCGTCTATTGCGATCCTCCAGATCAGCCATTTTTATTTTAATCTGGGACATGTCTTTCTCAAGTGAGTAGTGCGTGTCTATGAGTGTGTTGTGTGAATTAGTTAATTCCTCCATCTTGTGTTCAATGTGAGTGGTTCTTTCCTCCACCTCCGATATCGAGACGCTAATACGTGATGAGACAGAGTTGAGGTTTTCACGCATAGAATTTCTTAGTGCCACCATCATTTCTTTTATAAATGCTTCTGACGCGGGCTGGTTTGAGGAGGGAAGCATATTGATTAGTTCTGCACTGCCTGATGGGGGTAGTAGTGCTTGCAAGGCTGTTTCTAGTCTAGGTCTTCTTTTGTCTGGGCTGGCTGATGGAGAGATGTCATTCCCTGAAGCAGACACGAGGTAGGGCGCTACTTTAGGAGAGTGAGAGCTGGTGTGTGTGGTGGATGCTGCAGTGTCACTCACCTCTCCCATCTTTGAAGGGGAACGGGCTTCTCCCCGGGTGGCACCTGGGCTGCCCGGTGCAGATCTTTGTCTCCGCGGGGAGTCACAAGCCTCAGTGGAGGGGTCGTCCATTGACGCTGTGAGCGTGGGAGCCGGGCCTCTTCTAGTGCTGCGGTCTGTGAAGAAGTCAGCTACGCGCTGGGGAGAGGGCTTTGCAGACTTGCGACGGGTCATGGTAGTCAGGCAGGGGTCAGGAGAGACACCTGCCGGTGGGGTAGTTACGGTGGGTTATATCGGATTGAAACTCGAAACGGTGCGTCTTTCTCGGTCTTCAGTCCGGTCACTCCTGTCCAAGTTTTTCTATGTTCTGAGGGGAGTAGTTCCTCGCAGAAAAGCTTGAGCGTGAGGAATTAACATAGAGTTGGGCTGTCGTCCACTTCTGTGCTCAAGAATTGTGGAAAGTAGTTGAGGACAAGGGGGGTCTTCTCTTCAATCTGGTCAGACCAATGTCCTGGATTAATCCCTTGTGGGCACCAAGGGTTAATAAGCGCTGTGTTCTCACCTCCGCTCTTTGGCAAGCAGGAGAAGTCAGGCTGGCCCTCCGAAGTGGCGTTGATCAGCTATAGGAGATTTCCCGATGAGGCAGGCTCCCCCACTGTCTCTGGCAGAGCGGAGCGCCGGTGAGCAATCTCCGGAGCGGGCTCGGGGTATATACCAGCAGCGGCACTTCGCCCAGCTCCAGTACTACAGTGAGCTCTCCCAGAGCCCTCGGGACGTCAGCCGCCGACAGCACGGGACTTGCTGATGGGGCAGGGACTGCAGGGCTCCCGGCTGGGATCTTCGGAGTGTCAGCGGACGGCAGCGCAGGTTCTCCAGATGAGGCAGGCTCCTCTCCTGCCTCCGACACAGCAGGAGAGAGGGGCCGTCGGGGATGCCAGGAGCACCGGTGGACCGCAGTAAGTAGTGGGTGAGTGTGGCAGTCTCACCTCCGCTGTTTCCTCTCGTCGGCGTCCGCGGTGGGTCTTTCAAGCAGTTGCAATGTATTTGCAAGGTTAAAGGAGACTCCACTTTCCTCCGGCGGGCGGGCGGTTCAGAGTGCCTCAGGCGCAGCAGGATGTTCGACAGCGCGGAGGGTAAAAGTCCTCTAAATGTCCAGCCAGCTGTCAGGCAAATCCGCATCAGTAGCTCATTTAGTGGCGAGGGGTCCGAGGATCATAGTAGGGTGGGTAAAATGCCTCCGGAGTAGCTTTAAGTTGCTTAAAAGAAAGAAGGTTCTCGGAGCTCCAAGATCAAGCGGCCATCTTGGTGCTCAGTTAGGCCACCTCAACTCAATGTTTTGAGGGGTTCGCCTAGACTCTTGGTACAGAAAAGTTACTAGGGTCCGCCTATACAGTTTCTACTTAATGGTTTGAGGGGATGGCCTATACTTTTGCTACAGAAATGTTACATGGGTCCGCCTATACTCTTGCTACAGAAATGTTACTGGGGTCTGCCTATACTGTTTCTACTGAATAGTTTGAGTAGTTCGCCTATACTTTTGTTACAGAAATGTTACAGGGGTCCGCCTATACTTTTGCAACAGAAATGTTACTGGAGTCCGCCTATACTCTTGCTACAGAAATGTTACTGGGGTCTGCCTATACTCTTGCTACAGAAATGTTACTGGGGTCAGCCTATACTTTGGCTACAGAAATGTTACTGGGGTCCACCTATACTCTTGCTACAGAAATGTTACTGGCGTCTGCCTATACAGTTTTTACTGAATGGTTTGAGAGGTTCGCCTATACTCTTGCTACAGAAATGTTACAGGGGTTCGCCTATAGTTTTGCTACCGAAATGTTACTGGGGTCTGCCTATACTCTTGCTATAGAAATGTTACTGGGGTCTGCTTATACTCTTGCTATAGAAATGTTACTGGGGTCCGCCTATACTCTTGCTATAGAAATGTAACTGGGATCCGCCTATACTCTTGCTACAGAAATGTTACAGGGGTTCGCCTTTAGTTTTGCTACAGAAATGTTACTGGGGTCTGCCTTAACTCTTGCTATAGAAATGTTATTGAGGTCTGCCTATGCTCTTGCTATAGAAATGTTACTGGGGTCCACCTACACTCTTGCTATAGAAATGCTACTGGGGTCCTGTCTTACCTGCTCAAGATTTGGCAATTCTACAACCTCATTAGCATACCAACCAAGCAAAACTGAGACAGCTTTGAGGCAAGACAAATATAAAACACGAGTTTATTTACTCTTTAGTATATAAATGTAAGTGAAACGGTTAATTAACATATAAGCATACAGATCACATGGGTAACAAAATAAGCATTAATACATCACCGGATATTGTAGCATCACTCCGCAAATCGGGGGATCTCCAGGTACGATTGGTAGGAGGAATCCGGGAAAATGCCAGCACGTCTGCTAGGCCAGAAGTCGAGTCCCAAAACCCCCCTGAAAATCACTCTTATTTATACTACTGTTTGGTTAAGTAAAATATTCGCTTCTGCGCAGTATGATAAAACACGTCATTCTTATGTAACTAATCAAGCTTTACGCATGCTCCGTAAAACCTTGGCAACATATAATACTGCATATTTTCTCTATGAAGTTATCAACATCTGCATTCTATTACTTACAATTTCTGATGACTGAGTCATTCTAGCCGGTTTTTTCCAGAATATACTGCTTTTGAGCAGATCTTAGAAGAACATTCAGATAAGTTCATTAGTTCATTGAACTAGTATTAAGCTTATGGAAAACCATACGGCAACTAGTTAGTGATTACTATCTACCTATGCCTTTGCACAGCCACTCAGTTCAATCGCGTCACACACGTATCACAATCGGTCCTTAATCATTCACTATTTGCCATATGATACCATTAAAACTTGGGGTTTTCTACAGAATACCTTATATGCCATGAAACAATTCCATAGCAATAAAAGTATTACAACTATGGCCAATACCAAAACAGGATGTATTAGCCAATTAAGAGTGGTTTGTGCAGATGATGAATATCCCATAAAGATGTCATACCAATGGTGTGACGTGGCATCAGCAATAGCAGATCCCATCTTTACAATTTCGCCAGCTATTACAGTAGTACTTACAATCTGCGTTGCCAAAGATTTATTAAGCAATTTAATATGTTGCTGTACTTCTTCTGTGTCTTCTATCAGCTTTTTGAATTTAGTCAAAATTACATCCCAATTTGACACATTTAAAGGCAGTGGTTGCCAAGTGACAGCCACTGTCTTGTCTCGTTCAGGTAATAACACAAAGGTCTCATTTTCCCAAACAAGTGCCGATATGTTTCGCAAGCATTCTGAAAACGGGACAACCATCCCAGGTACAACAGGATGATTAGTTGCCAAACATACCTCCTGTGGGGCTATTTCAACCATCATCTTAAAAGTGAGTGGCAGCACAGTCCATTCACATACATTGATTGTATTTTGTAATAAACATGGTTCATAAACAGCCGATTGGACCTTGCATATGGTCCCTTCTAATGTATCATCACTAGAGATGAGCGAACGTACTCGTCCGAGCTTGATGCTCGGGCGAATATTAGGGTGTTCGGGATGCTCGTTACTCGTAACGAGTACCACGCGATGTTCAGGTTACTTTCACTTTCATCTCTGAGACGTTAGCGCGCTTTTCTGGCCAATTGAAAGACAGGGAAGGCATTACAACTTCCCCCTGTGATGTTCCAGCCCTATACCACCCCCCTGCTGTGAGTGGCTGGGGAGATCAGGTGTCACCCGAGTATAAAAGTCGGCCCCTCCCGCGGCTCGCCTCAGATGCGTTGAGATAGCTGAGGGACAGTGCTATAGTGTTGGAGCTGCTGTAGGGAGAGCGTTAGGAGTTAGTGTAGGCTTCAAGAACCCCAACGGTCCTTCTTAGGGCCACATCTAACCGTGTGCAGTACTGTGGAGGCTGCTGTTAGCAGTGTTGCACTTTTTTTTTTTTTTCCAAATCGGCCGTGCAGAGCATTGCGCCCTGCAGTAATACTCCAGGGACAGAATTGTGTAGGCAGGGCCAGAAGACATATTTTATTGATTGAATATAGGCAGTGGGCCTTTCCTTAAAAAAAAAAGGGCAAAAATTCTATTGGCCTGCCTCTGACAGTCCTCAGCGTTCTGGGTACGTGTGTGCTGGGTGGAGAACGTAAAAAAAATCATACGCAGCCAGCTAAGTTTAACAGCAGGCTTGCGCCAATTTATTTCCTGGCTGGGAAATCACCGCTCTGCTGCAGTTAATAACAGTGCAAGACTGCAGTTCTGTGACACACTGCAGGGCCACAACACATTTATTATTGATTGAATATAGTCAGTGGGCCTTTCCTTTAAAAAAAAAAGGGCAAAAATTCTATTTGGCCTGCAGTCTTGCGCCAATTTATTTCCTGGCTGGGAAATCACCGCTCTGCTGCAGTTAATAACAGTGCAACACTGCAGTTCTGTGACACACTGCAGGGCCACAACACATTTATTATTGATTTAATATAGGCAGTGGGCCTTTTCTTTAAAAAAAAAAAAGGGCAAAAATTCTATTTGGCCTGCCTCTGACAGTCCTCAGCGTTCTGGGTACGTGTGTGCTGGGTGGAGAACTTAAACAAAAATCATACGCAGCCAGCTAAGTTTAACAGCAGGCTTGCGCCAATTTATTTCCTGGCTGGGAAATCAAATCACTGGTAATGCAGCATGCTGAGGGGTAGGGGTAGGCCTAGAGGACGTGGACGCGGCCGAGGACGCGGAGGCCCAAGTCAGGGCACGTTTCTGGCGTCCCCACATTCATCGCACAATGAATGGGTCCACGCTGGAGACCTTTATTAGAAAATGAGCAGTGTGAGCAGGTCCTGTCATGGACGGCAGAAAGTGCTTCGAGCAACCTATCGTCCACCCACAGTTCTGCGCCGTCCACTGCTGCAAATCCGAATCCTCTGGCTGCTGCTCCTCCTTCCTCCCAGCCTCCTCACTCCACTACAATGACACATGCTCAGGAGCGGGAAGCCTCCCAGGAACTGTTCTCGGGCCCCTGCTCAGATTGGGCAGCAGTGGTTCCTCTCCCACCAGAGGAGTTTATCGTCACTGATGCCCAACCATTGGAAAGTTCCCGGGGTCCGGGGGATGAGGCTGGGGACTTCCGGCAACTGTCTCAAGACCTTTCAGTGGGTGAGGAGGACGATGACGATGAGACACAGTTGTCTATCGGTGAGGTAGTAGTAAGGGCAGTAAGTCCGAGGGAGAAGCGCACAGAGGATTCGGAGGAAGAGCAGCAGGACGATGAGGTGACTGACCCTACCTGGTTTGCAACGCCTACTCAGGACAGGTCTTCAGAGGGGGAGGCAAGGCCAGCAGCAGGGCAGGTTGCAAGAGGCAGTGTGGTGTCCAGGGGTAGAGGCAGGGCCAGACCGAATAATCCACCAACTGTTTCCCAAAGCGCACCCTCGCGCCATGCCACCCTGCAGAGGCCAAGGTGCTCTAAGGTGTGGCAGTTTTTCACAGAGACGCCTGACGACCGACGAACAGTGGTGTGCAACCTTTGTCGCGCCAAGATCAGCCGGGGAGCCACCACCAACAGCCTCACCACCACCAGCATGCGCAGACATATGATGGCCAAGCACCCCACAAGGTGGGACGAAGGCCGTTCACCGCCTCCGGTTTGCACCGCTGCCTCTCCCCCTGTGCCCCAACCTGCCACACAGATCCAACCCCGCTCTGAGGACACAGGCACTACCGTCTCCTGGCCTGCACCCACACCCTCACCTCCGCTGTCCTCGGCCCCATCCACCAATGTCTCGCACCGCACCGTCCAGCCGTCGCTAGCGCAAGTGTTTGAGCGCAAGCGCAAGTACGCCGCCACGCACCCGCACGCTCAAGCGTTATCCGTCCACATAGCCAAATTTATCAGCCTTGAGATGCTGCCGTATAGGGTTGTGGAAACGGAGTCCTTCAAAAGTATGATGGCGGCGGCGGCCCCGCGCTACTCAGTTCCCAGTCGCCACTACTTTTCCCGATGTGCCGTCCCAGCCCTGCACGACCACGTCTCCCGCAACATTGTACGCGCCCTCACCAACGCGGTTACTGCCAAGGTCCACTTAACAACGGACACGTGGACAAGCACAGGCGGGCAGGGCCACTACATCTCCCTGACGGCACATTGGGTGAATTTAGTGGAGGCTGGGACAGAGTCAGAGCCTGGGACAGCTCACGTCCTACCCACCCCCAGAATTGCGGGCCCCAGCTCCGTGGTGGTATCTGCGGCGGTGTATGCTTCCTCCACTAAAGCACCCTCCTCCTCCGCAACCTCTGTCTCGCAATCTAGATGTGTCAGCAGCAGCAGGACGTCGCCAGCAGTCGGTGTCGCGCGGCGTGGCAGCACAGCGGTGGGCAAGCGTCAGCAGGCCGTGCTGAAACTACTCAGCTTAGGAGATAAGAGGCACACGGCCCACGAACTGCTGCGGGGTCTAACAGAGCAGACCGACCGTTGGCTTGCGCCGCTGAGCCTCCAACCGGGCATGGTCGTGTGTGACAACGGCAGTAACCTGGTGGCGGCTCTGCAGCTCGGCAGCCTCACGCACGTGCCATGCCTGGCCCACGTCTTTAATTTGGTGGTTCAGCGCTTTCTGAAAAGCTACCCACGCTTGTCAGACCTGCTCGTAAAGGTGCGCCGGCTCTGCGCACATTTCCGCAAGTCCCACACGGACGCTGCCACCCTGCGCACCCTGCAACATCGGTTTAATCTGCCAGTGCACCGACTGCTGTGCGACGTGCCCACACGGTGGAACTCTACGCTCCACATGTTGGCCAGGCTCTATGAGCAGCGTAGAGCTATAGTGGAATACCAACTCCAACATGGGCGGCGCAGTGGGAGTCAGCCTCCTCAATTATTTTCAGAAGAGTGGGCCTGGTTGGCAGACATCTGCCAGGTCCTTTGAAAGTTTGAGGAGTCTACCCAGGTGGTGAGCGGCGATGCTGCAATCATTAGCGTCACCATTCCTCTGCTATGCCTCTTGAGAAGTTCCCTGCAAAGCATAAAGGAAGATGCTTTGCGCTCGGAAACGGAGGCGGGGGAAGACAGTATGTCGCTGGATAGTCAGAGCACCCTCCTGTCTATATCTCAGCGCGTTGAGGAGGAGGAGGAGGAGCATGAGGAGGATGAGGAGGAGGGGGAAGAAACAGCTTGGCCCACTGCTGACGGTACCCATGCTGCTTGCCTGTCATCCTTTCAGCGTGTATGGCCTGAGGAGGAAGACAAGGAGGAGGAGGAGGAGGATCCTGAAAGGGATTTTCCTAGTGAAGACAGCCATGTGTTGCGTACAGGTACCCTGGCACACATGGCTGACCATGTTAGGATGCCTTTCTTGTGACCCTCGCGTTACACGCATTCTGGCCACTACGGATTACTGGGTGTACACACTGCTCGACCCACGGTATAAGGAGAACCTTTCCAATCTCATTCCCGAAGAGAAAAGGGGTTCGAGAGTGTTGCTATACCACAGGACCCTGGCGGACAAGCTGATGGTAAAATTCCCATCCGACAGCGCTAGTGGCAGAAGGTGCAGTTCCGAGGGCCAAGTAGCAGGGGAGGTGCGGAGATCGACCAGCATGTACAGCACAGGCAGTGCAACACTCTTTAAGGCCCTGGACAGCTTTATGGCTCCCGACCAAGACTGTGTAACCGCTCACCAGTCAAGGCTGAGTCGGCGGGAGCACTGTAAAAGGATGGTGAGGGAGTACGTAGCCGATCGCACGACCGTCCTCCGTGACGCCTCTGCCCCCTACAACTACTGGGTGTCGAAGCTGGACACGTGGCCTGAACTCGCGCTGTATGCCCTGGAGGTGCTTGCTTGTCCTGCGGCTAGCGTCCTGTCAGAGAGGGTGTTTAGTGCGGCTGGGGGAATCATCACAGATAAGCGTACCCGCCTGTCAACCGACAGTGCCGACAGGCTTACACTCATCAAGATGAACAAAGCCTGGATTTCCCCAGACTTCTCTTCTCCACCAGCGGACAGCAGCGATACCTAAGCAATACGTAGGCTGCACCCGCGGATGGAGGCATCTTTCTCTCTCACCATCCAAAACGGGGACATTTCTGCTTCATCAATCTGTGTATAATATTCCTCCTCCTCTTCCTGCTCCTCCTCCTGAAACCTCACGTAATCACGCCGAACGGGCAATTTTTCTTAGGGCCACAAGGCTCACTCATATAATTTTTCTAAACAATTTTTATACGTTTCAATGCTCTTACAAGCGATGAAACTTTAACTTGAACCAATTTTTCGTTCAACTGGGCTGCCTCCAGGCCTAGTTACCACTTAAGCCACATTAACCAAAGCGATTAATGGGTTTCACCTGCCATCTTTGTTGGGCATGGCCAATTTTTTCTGAGGTACATTAGTACTGTTGGTACACCAATATTTTTGGGCCCTCACCTACAGTGTAATCATAGTAATTTCTATGTTCTTCGCCTGCACTCATGGTACAGAAAGGTGTGTGGGGTTGGCCTACACTTTAGCTACATAAATGTAACTGGGGCCTTGTCTATACTGCAGCTACTGAAATGTGAAAGAGACTGTTATCTCCCTAAACTGCTGCAATGGGAATGTTACTGGGGCCTGTCTTGAGTGCTACTATTACTGAAATGGAACTAAGACTGCGCTCCCCCTATACTGCTGCTAGTGATATGTTAGTGGGGCCTGTCCCTAATGCTACCGCTGAAATGTTAATAATTCTGGGCTCTGCCTATACCGCTGCTAATGGTATGTCACTTGGGTGTGGAAACAGAGGCTTCACAAAGACATGATGGCGGCGAGGCCATTTCCCACCAACGCTGTTACTGTTAAGGTGCATATAACCACGGACACGTGTAGAGGACACATAGTGCCTCCAAAACATCCCCCTTCTCCTCCAACGATGAAAACATTCTTGGCAAATACCTTTGCATTGGTCCGTCTGGTGGCAGTCCAAGAATTTCACCTTTAACGACACAACAAGAGAGCACCACCACCATCCCCCTGCCACGGCCCACTTAATCCTGGCCACATTCCGAAAACCAACTACATAAAACCGCGCTACCAGGTCCGCAGTCACCACCACATTACCACCAACGAGGTTACTGTTAAGGTACATATTACCAGTCTGACTGGGGCATGCATTGTGGGCCGAAGCCCACCTGTATTGTATCTGACGTTAGCTCTGCTGAGTAGGGCACTGCAATGGGATATATTTATGTACCACCAGTGGGTTCCAGGGAGCCACCCATGCTGTAGGTGCACACGGAGTTGTAACTGCATCTGTCCACTTGTAAAGAACCCCAGTCTGACTGGGGCATGCAGTGTGGGCCGAAGCCCACCTGCATTAACCACGACATTACCTCAGCTGTGATGGGCAATGCAATGGGATTTATTTATGTACCGCCGGTGGCTTCCTGGCACCCACCCATGCTCTGGGTTCTCAGGGAGTTGTTACTACATCTGTCCACTTGTAAAGAACCCCAGTCTGACTGGGGCATGCAGTGTGGGCCAAAGCCCACCTGTATTAAGCACGACATTACCTCAGCTGTGATGGGCAATGCAATGGGATATTTTTATGTACCGCCGGTGGGTTCCAGGGAGCCACCCATGCTGTGGGTGCACACGGAATTCCCATTGCGGAGTTGTACCTGCCTGTGACTATTTATAAAAAAGCACGGTCTGACTGGGGCGTGCAGACACCTTGACAGAATGAATAGTGTGTGGCACATAGGTTCCCCATTGCTATGCCCACGTGTGCAGCTCCAGATGGAGGTGGCACAGGATTGGATTTCTCATTGCTTCTGTACAGCATTGTGGACTATCGGCCCGCCCCTTTTATGGGGGGGTCGCTGCCTAGCCATGCCAACCCTCTGCAGTGTGTGCCTGCTTTTCCTTTGGCAGACGCACTTATAAATAGACATGAGGGTGGTGTGGCATGAGGGCAGCTGAAGGCTGGGCAGGGACAGTTTGGTGTGCGCTGTGGACACTGGGTCGTGGGGGGGGGGGGGAATTGGCAGCATGTAACCCAGGAGAAGTGGCAGCGGAGTGTCATGCAGGCAGTGATTGTGCTTTGTTGGAGGTAGTGTGGTGCTTAGCTAAGGTATGCCATGCTAATGAGGGCTTTTCAGAAGTAAAAGTTGTTGGGAGGGGGGGGGCCCACTCTTGCCGGTATTGTGGCTTAATAGTGGGACCTGGGAACTTGAGATGCAGCCTAACATGTAGCCCCTCACCTGCCCTATCCGTTGCTGTGTCGTTCCCATCACTTTCTTGAATTGCCCAGATTTTCACACATGAAAACCTTAGCGAGCATCGGCGAAATACAAAAATGCTCGGGTCGCCCATTGACTTCAATGGGGTTCGTTACTCGAAACGAACCCTCGAGCATCGCGATAATTTCGTCCCAAGTAACGAGCACCCGAGCATTTTGGTGCTCGCTCATCTCTAATCATCACACAATGATAAATCATGAGTTCTATTTTGGTCATCAATGTAAATCCCGTTAAATCTAGGTACCCAGAAATGCATATCTTCCGGAACACCTATAAGTAAGGGGAGAACTACAAACTTACACATCACATTCTTTTTAGTAACATTGTATATAAATATGGTTCCTTTACATAATGTATCATTGCAAACCATTTTTTGAGCCTCCAACTATCCAATCATTCTCAGTTATAGACTGATTGAACACGGTCCTCCACACCTGCTCATTGCCAGTCATGAGCATAGTTTGAAGTGTGTTCTTTTGTTGTTGCTGATATATAGTCTGCAGGGTACATATTGACCAATTAACATAGTTAGATATGCTAGAATTTATTTCATATGAAAACCTATTAGATGCATCTTGCAGATCAAGCATTATTGTGTCAACACCCGTTTGCATACTAAAAGGCTGCTATATAGTGGGCATCCATTTATCCTGCAATGTGAGCACATCTTTAATACCACTTCCCGCGTTATGCATTCGATTAGCTAAAATCTCTATATCAAAACCATTAATAGTACCAGAAAGCGCTCCGTAGCCTCCGAGTAAGGTATCATACCAAGCTCGACGGGAACGCTTGGTAGAACAAGTCCTTGAGGGTGGAAACTGCACGGAGGCTTGTATAACAGTCTTTTGAGCTTCTCGTCCCACCAGGCGACAGGTGGATGGAACCCTTTTTATATGTCCAGGATCTATTTTTGAAGCTTTTAAATTTATAAACACAAGGAACTGTCCCCAAGCTGCCCGACCGTCTATCGTGGATGCATTTGTGCAAGTGATTACAGCGGTAACATTTAGTTCAAAGGTGTGACTGTAAGCGGCATGGGTGCAGTTCAAGATGAACTCAATTTGCTCCGTTCGTGTTAAATATGGGAAGAACTCTGGTCGATTACAGCATGACACATTTACTTGTGACTTGATTAATACTTGTCCTGTTTCATTGTGCAGTGCGTAAGTTGGTCGATACCCCGTACTATCAGGAATCCCATTCCAGAAGGTGCCATTAAAACTAATGTTTAGAAAATGACAGCCATGATTCGCCTCAAAGGTATAATTGTCCTGTTGTCGCTGAAGAGTGGCATTCTTCCAACCCCAAGTTGCTTCATTCTCAAAAGTGTTATTAACACGGATCCCTGGCGTCCACGCATCACCTACTACGAACACCGAACACACGATTCCAAGGGTTCCAAGAATGATTATGTGATTCTAGAGAAAGCAAGGAAATAAGCATTATTCCCGCAAATAACACTTTTCTTGTGGGACATATTCCCATTTCTCTACTCCGGGTCGCATAATGAGCAAAGTTCGATCTTTCCCCACAGCAATAACCTCTGCTGGGGAGGGCGGTCCTTGATGATTCTGAACCCATATTTTGGCCCCTACATTAGTAACATCAGTTGAGCCAAAGCCTTTATCTCCTCTTACTGTAAGTTCAGTGGGAGCCGCCCCTTCTTCCAATTGTGTCAAATACACTGGTATTAATAGCAGCTGTGCCATGCACTCCTTTCTCCCTATTATCAGAGGATCTGTTACTAAATTTATCATGATTACTTTAATCTCCCCCTGATAATCCGCATCTATGACTCCCCCTAGGACCACTGCACCTCTCAGAGCAAAACTTGATCTAGTAGCTATCTGCCCGAAGTGATTCTCCGGGATCTTGCATCCTATCCCTGTGGGAACAGTATTTACCTTTCCTGGGGCTATCACCGCCGTATCAAGAGCGTATAGATCCAACCCTGCAGCGGCAGGAGTGGCTCTATAAGGTGCCTGCGCATCTGGATTTATTTTCCAGTATAAGATTGTCTCTACCTTAGCTACATCTATACTGAGATTGGGTGTTAGCATGCGCATTAAGGGTGTCATGGAATCAGTGATGGGCCTGTTGTTGATAATCTGTAAAGCAGCAGTCAGATTATCTCTCCATTGCCCATATTTGTCAGTCTCAGTAAGCTTCTTCAGGGTAGATTTTAATAACCCATTCATTCGTTCCACCAAGCCCGCGGCCTGTGGATAGTAGGGCATATGATATACCCACGATATGTTGTTTTTACTGGCATACTCTTTTACCTGATTACCGGTAAAATGTGAACCATTGTCTGTCTGGATCTGCAGGGGAGTCCCATAATACTGGGTAATAATTTCCAGGGTACGTAAAGTACTGCATTGTGTTGCTGTTTTACATGGGAATCCCACCATTAGACCTGAGAATGTATCTACTGCTGTACAAATATACTTACATCCTCTGCTCTCAGGGAGGGGTCCTACAAAATCTATCTGCCAAATCTGCGCTGGCAACTGGCCTCTCCCTATGTGTCCCATTACTGTATGAGGCACTTCTCATTTTTGAACATATTGACATACTGGACATTGCGCAATTACTTGTTTGATCATGTCCTGTGTCAATGGGATACCTCTTTCTTGTGCCCACCAGTAAGTGGCTTTCTCTCCCAAGTGTCCACTTTTTTGGTGAGCCCAAACAGCTGTACCTTGAAGCCATGCTTCCTTTTTCTTGTCAGGTTCTTGTACGGCAACAGAGATCGATGCTGCCGCATCTGCTTGAGAATTAAATAAACGTTCCAATGAGTCAAGAGGGACATGAGCATCAACATGAAACACAGTACTTTTGGTACTTCTAATGAATTCCTTTATGTCTTGCCAAAGCTCCTTCCCCCACAATTCCTTACCATGAATGTTCCAATTGTTCTTCTTCCATCCCATGATCCAAGTGGCCAAACCATTGGCAACTGACTATGAGTCCGTATAGAAATGACATTTTTGCCCTTGTTCCTGCTTCAGAGCTAAGAATACCGCGTAAAGTTCTGCATATTGACTGCTCTTACCCTCCCCTTCCATGACCAGCGTCTTGTCCAATTTTGGATTTAAGGCTACACTTTTTCATCTACGCCTTCCACTGACATACTTGGCCGAACCATCCGTGAACCAAGCATGTTCTTTTTGGGAGTCTGTCAACTCAGAGTAAGGTATTCCCCACTTTACTGGGGATTCCTGCATTTGGGCTACTGGTGTAACCTGACCATCTGGAGGGACTTCAGCTATCTTTTCATGCAGGACAGCTATCCCCCCCCCCCTCACCTTTCTTAGCTCTTTCCAAGATGTACCATTTCACTTAATGATACTCTGCTCCTGCGCAGGTCCTTTCCGGTTGGACTTTGGATTAGATAATACCCAGCTCATGATGGGTATTTACGGCCTCAGAAGGACTATGTGTCCTGTTGTCAATTGTTCAGTATCCATCAGGGCCCAATAACATGCTAGCAGCTGTTGCTCCAGTGGAGTGTATTTTTCTCCTGCATCTGGTAATTTTCGATTCCAGAAGCCCAGTGGCACTCTTTTGCCCCCTTGCTTCTGCCACAATGATCAGTTTGCATACATATGCTGAACTGATACATGAAGTTCTATCTCACCATCTTGTAAAGGCCATAAATCTACGGCCTGTTGTATGGCTTCTTTTACTGCCTCAAACGCAACCTGTTGCTCCTCTTCCCACGTGAACTCGTTCTTCTTGCGAGTCACCTTGTAAAGAGGAGCAAGAAGCTGTCCCAGATGCGGAATGTGTTGTCTCCAAAATCCAAACAATCCTATGTAGGATTGTATTTCCTTCTTGTCTTTTGGGGTGGGAAAATGTAAGATTTCCTGTCTTGCCTTAGGGAGGATCTCCCTATGGCCCTTATTCCATTGAATTCACAAGAATTTCACCATCTGAGAGGGGCCCTGCACCTTGCTATCATTTATTTCCCATCCTTTTTCTCGCAGATGATGTAACAATCTGTCCAATTGTTTCTTTACAGATTGTTCATCCGGTCCCTGAATCATTATATCATTGATATAATGTGAAAACTGCATTTCTGATGGTAAATCAAACTCATCTAAATGTTCTGCCACCGTCCGGTGACAGATGGTTGGACTATGTATCCAACCTTGTGGCAGTCGAGTGAACGTATATTGATGTCCTTGCCACGTAAAGGCAAACTGATCTTGTGCCTTTTCTTGTATTGGAATCGTGAAGAAGGCTTGTGCCAAATCTAACACAGCGTACCATTGTCCACTGTGACTTTGGATCTGCTCTACAATTGTAATGGTGTCTGGTACAGCTGCCGTCAAGGGAGGTGTTTGTTTATTCAACTCCCTGTAATCGACAGTCATTCTCTAAGACCCATCACTTTTCTTCACAGGCCATATCGGATTGTTCCATGCTGTGGTTGTAGGCCTCACAACTCCAGCATCGACCACATCCTTAATGGTTTCTCCTATTTCCTTGTGACCTCCAGGAATTCTGTATTGCTTCATAGCAACCAGTTTTCCTGCAGGAGGGACATGTGCGGGTGGCATTTTAACCTTCCCCACCGTAACTGGACAGGCTTTTATCCCCATTTTTCTTACACCAAAGGCAAACTTACTATCCTCCAGGTGTAGTGTCAATCCCTTCAGAATATCTATGCCAATGATATATTCCGGAATAGGTACTACTAACACTGTGTATTTACGTAAGGGCAAATTGCCCAGTTTCAAAGTTACCTGTGTCTGTACTCCTTCGGTAACTTTTCCTCCCAACCCTGAAATATTAACTTTTGGACCTTTAAATTTTTTTGGATTTCCATAAATCAGAGTACCCTCCGCCCCTGTATCTACTAAAGCTGGGACCCTTTGGACATTACCCCCTTTCCAATGTATGGCTAGCGGTACGTAGGGTCTGTCATCCCGCCTAATCCAGACAGGGGCTTGGCTTGCTACCTATGCGGAATCAGAATCTGATTCCTCCAGGTGCGGAGCAGATGGCTTCATATGGTCCTGCACTTTGGTAGCTACCATTGTAGCCATCTCCTCCCATGGATAGATCTTTTGAAAGTCCTCCCATTCTAATTTCTTAGGCTCTGAATTAGTGACCTGCTTCTCTTTCTTTTTAGAAGTTTTTGGGCCACTGAATATGCCCTTTTATCCACCTTTTTGTTGAATAATACCTTCTGTTTATAAAGACGCCACAAATCACCTGTATCTTTTCCCTCAATGGCGTCCTTGGAGACTCCGGCTTTCAAGAGAGCCTGAAACATATCTCTACGAGATACCCTTGGCACTCCTGAATCACCAGTCCCCTGGGAACTAGGATTCCTAGACCTATCACGATCTGTTCGCTTTTCCTCTCTATCCCAGTTTCCCATATCTTGCAATTCCCGCATTCTAGCCATGACCACAGACATTGGCTCATTAGTCGTGGATAAAAGTAGGGTAATCATCACGGCTTTATAAGCCGGAGGTGCAATCTTAATCAAGCGATTTCTAATTCCTGCAGTCAGCCGAGTCTCCAAATAGTCATCCATTTGCTCGATGATAATTAGTGAGACCCTCATAGCTTCCTCCTTCAACCTTTCAATGCCATCCCTGATAGTGTACCAAGGTTTGTCATTGATTGGAATGTCTGCCTCTGTCGGGAATTTGTTAAGAAACCCATTTGTCACTATATTAAACAGGGAAGTACCACTTTCTCCTTGATGATTATGAAAGTATTCTCTAAAATTTCTACTGATTACTGGATCTCTAGTTATAGTAACAAATCTCATTGCATCTTGTGGATCCTACTTCACCCCAGTTGCCCCATACTCAAATAGACGGACCAACCATGGTATGTCAGATTCCCCACGCTTTTGCCTAAACCTACTCAGTATATCATCAACTTCTGACTGAGAAAAATCCTCTAGGGTAAGCCTGGTGCGCCTATGTGGCACCAATTCATCTTGCACCAAATGTCTACCATCGGCATCGTACATATAGTTTCCCTGTTCATCATACCTAGATAACATTTGCCCATCATGACCTAGGATAGGCTGGGTATCGGGTCCATATTTAGTAGTTTCCTTCCTTCTGCTAATGGGCTGGGCACGTTTTAAAGCGGGTGGATCAATTGTTGGATCGGGTGGGTCTTCCCAATCCCACTTATGCCAGTCCTCCTCCCCTGAAGAAGATGAGGAATCCCATAAGTCTCCATCCCACTTATCTGGGTCCCAGTCCACAGAAGCGGAAGCTATGGCTTTCGATACCTTTCGCTTATCAACTCTACCTTTACGTTTCTTATATTTATTTTGAACAACTTTTACAGCAGCCTTTTCTGCAATATTCTGATAATGTTCTAATTTATCCTTTATCAGCTTTTGGTTACATTCCAGCACCACTCGCTTTCCTTCAGATTCTACTAACTTTTGTTCCGCCTGATTAAGTTTTCTCACTAGTTGGGACTTCTTTTTATGGATATTCCTATAGGCTGAGGCCAACACCCAATTTCTCCTGCCCAACTGAACTGCATCACCTGCCTTGGCAGGGGTCCCCTCAAGTACCTTAACAACATCGAGGGGCTCTGAATCTTTTAGCTTACTATCCCATGATTCTGCAAGCCCACTATGCATCAACTCCTGAGCTAATATATCATAGGGACCCTCAGACCAGCCGGGGATGTCTCTTTTCTGTTCAATTTTACTTTTTTTTTTGCTCTTTTTGTAAACATATTGATGTCTTACTGGCAAAATGCCAATTGGTGAAATTTTGCACACAGGTCCCCCTTACTGCAAGACACCACCCTGCAAACTGGCACCAATTTCCCGAGTCCTGCCTTAAAGCTACAGAACTTTTGGCAACGTGTCAATGGGTTCAATAAGGACTACTTACAGTGACTATCAATGTGTAATAACTATTATTACTCTATCACTTACAAAAGCAAAGTTTAGCCATTTGAACCCCTTGGCAATGGGCCAGAAAATTGATACTGCTCTCAGCCATTCCCTGTGCACTGAGAATCACTGTGGCAATACCAAATTATACAATAATACAACCTTACCAAAAGACAACAATATCCTGCCGACTATGCCAATTAATGTCTTACCTGCTCAAGATTTAGCAATTCTACAGCCTCATTAGCATACAAACTAAGCAAACTGAGACAGTTTTGAGGTAAAACAGATATAAATCATGAGTTTATTTACTCTTTAGTATATAAATTTAGGTGAAACTGTTAATTAACATGTAAATCATACAGATCACATGGGTAACAAAGATAAGCATCAATACATCACCAGATAGTGTAGCATCACTCTGCAATCAGGGGATCTCCAGGTACGATTGGTAGGAGGAATCCAGGAACACGCCAGCACGTCTGCTAGACCACAAGTTGAGTCCCAAAGTTCCCCTGAAAATCTCCCTCCTTATATACTACTTTGTGATTATATAAACATATCCACTTCTACGCAGTACAATTATGCACGTCATGTTTATATAACTGATCAGGCTTTACGCATGCTCAGTACTACGTCTGGCAATATTCTAGTGCATAACTTCTCCATGAAGTTATCCACATCTGGATTCTATTCTTCTCCAACATCCTTTGACTATAAGTCATTCTAACTGGTTTGATCAGGAATATCCAGCATTTGTACAGAGTAAATTGAACTTATAATGACCCAAGTTTGTATCACAGGCAAATAGTTAAATGAGCACTAACTAATACTGGATACCTTTACTATACACAGTCTTTCAACTCAATCTCGTCACACACGTATCACAATTAGTCTCTGACACCCAGCTTTCCTAGGTCGCCTGTTCCTGCCTTTATTGTCTGTTTCATCTGGTACCTCTACCTGTATTCGGTTTTCTGGTTGCTTCTGTCTCTGTACCTTGTCCTGTTTGTGTGTTTGACTCTGTTATCCTGCAAGACAAAGGCCAGACTGGGAAGACAGGTGTGAGGAGGCAATGTATGTTTGCTGCATTCTGACATTTGTTTTGTAGGCTGGTGTGAGCCTGCTCCAGTCACCCAGCTTAGGTATCCTGTACACATTTATGTGTGTACGTTGGTTTACTGTCTGATACTGTCTCTCTCCTTGTTTGTGTCTTTTTCATGTCTGCCTGCAGCCTTAAACTGTCCTGGTACTGTTCCTGTGGTATTGGTGCATCCTGTGCCCAGTACTTATCTCATATGTTCCATTAGGGATAGTCAATGGGGTAGACGTTCTTATCAGGGCATCTACCCCACTTATAGGCACGGGTTCCCCCATCTCCCTTACTAACAAAGTGCTACATTTCCCATCTGACCACCAGTGGTCAGCTGCCAGCCACACCAGGACTAGCCCTAAGGCCACACCAGTTGGCTTGTCCAGTGGGTCCTCACTCGTTAGGCATAACAATATCTGAAAACAGTAGTGCTCCATAGTGTGCTGCAGACTATTTGATATTAATGACAGTGCCCCAGTAATTAATAGTGCATCCCCATGTTCACCTCCTTCATAGACTGTTTCTTAGGATGCCCTCTCTCATACAGACTGCTCCTTTTGTTCTGATAGGGAGGGTCGTCGCTTTGTACCCCTCTGCTGTTGAGTCAGCCGGAAAGTCTGTAGGACTGCCAATGCCTTGCCGCTCTGTTCCTCCTTATCTTCTTTCTCCTTTTGAAAGCTGCTACATGGACCATGTGCTGCTGCTGCTCCCATATACCACGCTCTCTTCTGTGGCCCCCTTGCACACTGCCTCCTCCTACCCCGCTTAGCTGTGGTGCACCAGCGCCTTGTACAGGAGGCGCTGCTCTGGTCCCATGCCCTCCACAGTTGTGCTGATGATGGGCTTCCTGCAGAACACAGCCCCATCAGCAGCTGCAGCTTATGAAATTGTGGGCGTCACTTGTGGGTGTTCATTTTGTCTCCACCCATTCTTCATGGTGGAGACAAGATACAACAGTACCCATTGGTATATAAAATGAGAATGCTTGGTCTGGGTGAGAATGTGGGTGAGTGGGTTAGTAACCCACGAGGGTCCTGGACACCTTTCTTATTATACATGGTATAGTATTTAATTACTTCAAAAGGGGCCAGTGATCCAGGGATTATTCCTATTACCAAGTGGGAGTTGGGAAGAAACTTGTTTTTCCCAGGGAGTCTCCACGACAGCACCACCTGAGAGATCGCCTCCTCCTGATAGGACAGGAACACACCGAGAGGTTAAAGTTCCGCCCCCCCCCCCCGTCCTCCCCTCCTCAGTGTTTTCCTGTCCTGCCAGGAGGCAGGGTCACCGAGAGGGGCTGGTGGAGACGCCAGCCCGGAAGGAAGAAGCATACCGGCAGATCGGAGGGCAGTGGTCCAGCCTGTCCTCCCTTCTTGCAGAGCAACTCCCGGGACGCCACATGGGGTGGTCCCCCCGGGCCAGGTTCCTCCCGCAGCGGCCCATGGGGAGTGCAATGCGGGGCTCCAGCTCTCCCACGCGCCGGCTTAGGAACGTGCGCGGCGCCTCCGGCTTCCCCTTAACGAGCAGGAGAGGGGGCGGGGCGCCGCGGCAAGCGGCGAGCGTGATGACGTCATCGCGCAGCACGGCCGGCGCTCGGAGAGGGCGGGGCTAAAATTTAAAGGCGCCAAAATTCAAAAGGGAAAAAAAAAAAAAAAAAAAGAAAGAAAGGATTCAAAAGGAACCTGAGAGAAGATGGCGCCGAGCAAGGAAGTCACTCAGTGAGTATTGGCTTAAAACGCCCCAAGAGTGTCTGCAGCACCAGTAATAAAGCAATGAGTGCTCCAGCACCAGAGGCCGCGGAATGCTCCACCGCGGCGGCAACCGTAAGTAGCCAGTGGGGCAAACAAGGCATGCATATTCGTATATGTTGTTAATGAATTTTGCATCCTTACACGTAAATTTTGTTGTCTGCCAGGGGGATAGAAGAGTTGCCCCTCCCAGAGCCAAAGCTAAAAAGTGCGCAGAATGCGGCGCAAGACTATCGGCTTCGCATGCCAGGCCATTATGCAAAGCATGCATAGCCAAGTTGGTCAAGGAGGAATCGGGGGGATTCCTCGAGGACGTCAGAAAACTCGTCCAAGAGGAAGTGCGGTCAGCGCTGTCGACCCCAAAAACTCCACCCAGAGGGGCATCGGGGACAAAGCGCCGAAGAAAGGCGCATACCCCGCAGGAACTCTCAGACTCAGAGAGTTCGGGATCTGAACCGGAAGAGCTGATGCTTGAGGAGTCCTCAGAGGAAGAGGAATACCAAAAGTACCTCTTCCATAGAGAAGATTTAACGGAGCTGATTAAATCCGTTAGAGCTACACTGAAAATGGAGGAACCCAAGGAACCCCGTTCAATGCAGGACGAGGTCTTTGGGGGTTTAGGAGAGAGGAAGAAACATACCTTCCCGGTCCATAGCAACGTAACAAGATTAATACGTAAGGAGTGGGAGAAGCCCGACACGGGATCCTTCTCGTCTAAGGGGGTGAAGAGGCGCTACCCGTTTGAGGAGGGGGTATGTGCAAATTGGGAGGAAATACCCAAGGTAGACGTCCCAGTGGCTAAGGTGGCTAGGAGGACAACATTGCCCTTCGAAGACGCCACACAGCTTAGAGACCCAATGGATCGCAAGGCGGAGGGCCTACTAAGAAGATCCTGGGAGGCAGCGGCCAGTACGCTCAGGCCAGGGGTGGCAGCCACGTGCGTCGCCAGAACCCTGGGTGTGTGGCTCGAACAACTGGAGCTGCACATCTCGAGCAAAACACCAAGGGAGCAGATCATAGATTCCCTCCCTATGTTAAAGATGGCCACTAACTTCCTGGCAGACGCAGCAGCGGAGTCAGTGAAGCTTTCGGCAAAAGCAACGGCCCTAACCAACTCGGCCAGGAGGGTCCTCTGGCTGAAGTCATGGTCGGGCGACCTAACATCCAAGAATAAACTGTGCTCGCTACCCTTTCACGGCCAATTCCTCTTTGGTCCGGATCTAGATAAAATACTAGAGAAAGCGTCAGATAAGAAGAAGGGATTCCCGGAGGAAAAACAACGTAAGGGGAGAACCTTCTTCCGAACCCCAGCACAACAATCGGAACCCTATAAAGGCAAAGGCAAGATGGGCCGATGGAGTTACCCCAAGGGAGGCAGAGGGAGAAGCTTCCTCCTCAACCCGCACCAGGGGGACCCAGCCAAGCAGAAGCCCTGACGCCATCCCAGTGGGGGCGAGGCTGCAGGGCTTTGCGGATCGGTGGGCCTCGATTTGCAGGAGCCCGTGGATCCCGGAGATCCTGCAGCAGGGATACAGAATCGAGTTAGTATCCCCCCCCAGGAGAAAATATATTATCACGCGAGGTCCAGTACAACAACTGTACCCGCTTCAGCAGGCGGTACAGGACCTAAGACGTCTAAAGGCAGTGTCCCTCGTGCCACAGGAAGAGGAGACCTGGGGGCATTACTCCAGACTCTTTCTAGTAAAAAAACCCGGGGGAGGTTCACGCCTGATAATAAATCTAAAACCCCTGAACGTTTTCATAAAATATCGAAAATTCAGGATGGAGTCCATCACATCAGCGGTAAAGTTGATCCCCAGGGGGGCCTACATGGCCTCGATCGACCTGAAAGACGCCTATCTGCATGTACCGATCCACAGGGACTCAAGGAAGTACCCTAGGTTCGCGTTGGAAATGGGCAGGAAGACAAGGCATCTTCAATTCAGATGCCTTCCCTTTGGAATCTCCTCAGCACCCCGCATCTTCACGAAGATCATGGCGGAGGTCGCAGCCTACCTAAGGCAGAGGTCGATCCTAATAATCCCATACCTGGACGACATACTAATCATAGCCGAGTCCAGGGAACGCCTAGTAGAGAACTTGGCAACAGTGCTCAGCCTGTTACAGTTCCTAGGTTGGATCATAAATTGGGAGAAGTCCAGCCTAAACCCCAGCACGGAGAAGGTGTTTTTGGGCATAACACTCGACTCAGAGGCCCAATGCTCCTTCCTCCCCGAGGCAAAGGGGCAGAAAATTCGGCACATGGTAGAATCCTTTATGCAGAGACGGTCATGCACAATCCGGGAGGCTATGTCCCTCCTAGGAAGTCTAACATCATGCATCCCGGGGGTAGCATGGGCACAGGCACATACCAGACCCCTGCAAGCAGCAGTCCTCGCAGCATGGGACGGCAGGCAGGCCTCGTTAGAAAACAGAATACAGATCAGGAACTCGGTAAAGGTATCCTTACGCTGGTGGACGTCCCCAAGAAATCTAAGGGAGGGAGTCCACTGGATATTGCCCCCGGCAGTACAGATCACGACAGATGCAAGCTCCTGGGGGTGGGGGGCGCACGTCGGAGACCAGCTCCTACAAGGCCCATGGCCACCGCAGACGAAGCGTCAATCCTCAAACTACAGGGAGCTACAAGCAATCTGGAAGGCCCTGCAGCACCTGGGGGAGACGGTAAGAAACCAACATATACGAGTACTGTCGGACAACACCACGGCAGTGGCCCATATCCAACACCAGGGGGGCACGAGGTCACCAGCTCTGCAAAGTATCGCGCAAAGGATATTTCGCTGGGCGGAGGGCCGCATCATCTCACTGTCAGCGGTACACTTAAAGGGATCTCTAAATCAAAGAGCAGACTTCCTCAGCCAGGGGCGCTTAGACCCAGGGGAATGGTCCTTATCCCAGGAGGCATTCCGGATAGTGACGGACAAATGGGGTCTCCCGCAACTAGACCTATTCGCGTCAAAACAAAACGCCAAGGTGACGAACTTCTTCTCCCTCAGACGGGAAGACCAACCGACAGCGGTGGACGCCCTGAGCCAGGACTGGGGAGGAGAACTGGCGTACGCATTTCCCCCGATCCCACTAATCCCAAGGGTACTACAGCACTTCAGGTCACAACCGTGCACCCTGATCCTGGTGGCTCCCTTTTGGCCAAGAAGGAGCTGGTTCAGCCTCCTGAGAGACTTGAGCATCCAGGAGCCAGTTACCCTTCCGGCTCAAGAGAATCTCCTAACGCAGGGACCCCTGAACTACCCCGACGTAAGCAGACTTCATCTAACAGCTTGGTTACTGAAGAATCCATACTGAGGGGCAGGGGATTCTCAAGCAAGGTAGTCAGAACGCTAATGGCAAGCAGGAAGGAGACTACCAACCGCATATACCAGAGAATCTGGAGGAGGTTTACCTCTTGGAGACAAGAGAGAGGCTCCTCAGGCAGCAGTGCGGACGTCCCTCTGATCCTGGACTTTCTACAGGACGGCCTGGATATGGGCCTCGCCCCAAGCACCCTAAGAGTTCAAACGGCAGCCCTTAGCGCCCTGTTTGACACTAAGTTATCCGGGGACAGGTGGATCAATAGATTCCTGGCAGCGGCAGATAGGCTACGACCCAGGTCCACCAATATATGCCCAGACTGGAACCTTAATTTAGTCTTGAGGGCCATGACAGGGGAACCCTTCGAACCAATGGAGGGGCTCTCATTAAAAATGCTCACAGTAAAAACTATCTTCCTAGTGGCAATTTCCTCAGCCAGGCGGGTCAGCGAGCTACAGGCCCTATCCATACGCCACCCGCTCCTCAAGATTACAGATACCAAGTTAGTCTTTAAAACAGACCCGACCTTTTTGCCTAAGGTGGTATCCCCATTCCATAGGGCCCATGACATAATAATACCCTCGTTCTATAATCACCCAAAAGACGAGAGCGAGCGAACCCTAAGCTGTTTGGACGTCAGAAGAGCAGTCTTGACGTACATCGAGGCCACAGGCCCATGGAGGCAGGACGACAACCTGTTCATCCAATATTCAGGCCCTAATAAGGGAAAGAAAGCAGCCAAAAGCTCTATAGCCAGGTGGATTCGCCTGGCCATTAGCGAGTCATATAAGGCTTTGGGGAAGGAGGCCCCCTCGGCTCTTAAAGCCCATTCCACAAGGGCAGTAGCGACCTCATGGGCCGAGCATGGCTCGGCATCAGTAGAGCAAATATGTAAGGCAGCAGTATGGAAAAAGCCCCATACTTTCGTCAAACACTACAGGGTAAAGGTGCAGCTAGACGAGGACATGTCCTTCGGTCGTAAGGTCCTCTCAGCGGCAATCCCACCCTAGAATTACTTTAGTTGATACGTCTCAGGTGGTGCTGTCGTGGAGACTCCCTGGGAAAGGTAGGATTATACCTACCCGATAATCAGGTTTCCAGGAGTCTCCACGACAGCACCCGTACATTCCCTCCCAAAGAAAGAATAATGTATATATGTATATAAAAATAATTAAATAAATAAAAGATAATAAAATAAAAAATATACCAGATAGGAAAAAATTTAAGTTAGCTCCTACCCCGGCAGTTTCGTTATAATACACTGAGGAGGGGAGGACGGGGGGGGGGGGGGGGGGGGGGGGAACTTTAACCTCTCGGTGTGTTCCTGTCCTATCAGGAGGAGGCGATCTCTCAGGTGGTGCTGTCGTGGAGACTCCTGGAAACCTGATTATCGGGTAGGTATAATCCTACCTTTCCTTAGATGTGGATAATTGGCTTCTCCCTCATTGGGAGGGAGGGGGGCGGGGTTGCCTCCCTCTGGATAAACATTTTGTCAGTAATAACCTAATATACAATGTTACTTGTTATCCTCTTATAAAACTACATTTTGTGCATTTTATTTTATAAAAAATCAAGAAGGGGTTTGCATGTTGATCTATAAATTACGAAAAAAGTTTGGCACGCTGTTAGCCAGTAGAGCAAAATGTGATTGTGCTCAGTAAGAGAAACCAAGTAATCTTGTAGATATGAGACCTTTTGAAACATATATCTACAAGATTACTTGATTTCTCTTAGGGGTTAGCTCAGGATTACCTTTGCTATGGTCAAAGGACACGTATCTTTCACCAAACACGGAGTCAGCAGCCAGAAATAGGTTATAATCTGACACTCGGTCAGCTTTATTAGCACAATTGTAGTAAAACATAAAACAAAACAGAGCGGCAACTAAATAACTAGCTTGCCTCTCTAGTACTAAGTAATCCACAGATGAACCCTCTCTAATAGATGAGAGCTTCTCCCTGCCAGCTTACAAAGCAATAGATATGAGCAACTATACTCTAAGATCACAGCTATTAGCTCACACAGACCAGCTTACTGTGTTCACTGACCTGTCTAGCTGCTATTTTACTATCCACATACTGGCTTACCTGATTGATCACCACAAGTGGTGCTCTCACTGTTGCTACATACCACAGAAACCTTAAAGAGATATACCTCCCTTCTGGAACTGCAACTTTATTTTTATCACTGAATATATTTGTAAAATTAACAAACAAGGCAAAGAAAATCTATATTGTTAATCTGCTGTTGAGAATATTTGATTCATGAATGTTTGCAAAATTTTTATATAAAAATGCAAAGCGGCAATTTAATCTGATCCTCAGTTATCCTTATAGCACTTCTCATCTTTGACCCCATTGTTAAAGCATTTAATGCAGTTATTCCCGCTGCAGCGAAGTAAAGTCATTTTTGCATTGAGTGCGCCCCAGTTTTTCCAAACTTCATCCTCTGGTTTCTGCTTATCCTTTGCAAAAACTTTGGTGTAAGCGAAGGCTCGGCTGTCGGGCCCAGGGAGGTTGACTCTGTTGAGTTTGTCGATGATGTTATACTTGCCAACAGGATCGGTGCAGGTCTGTACACAAGGGGAGTTCAGGGAGAAAAATACTACGCAACCAGCTGTGGGGGGTTTATTTAGTAGTTTGCTGATGGGGGATTCTGTAGAATCAGGGAGGGAGTTTAATAGGCGAGATTCAGCGTGTATGTCATATTTTTTGGTTTTTATGTAAGTTGCAGCCACCATTCGATTTCCCTCATAGATTTCTTTCTTGACCACTTTACCACGTATTCCGGCAGATTTGTCTGTTTGCAGTGCCGCATTAATATCCGAGGTTTGTAAACCTTTATTGCATTCTTCCTCATTGAACTTGACAAAATAGGCGTACTGATCCTGCAAATCCCTGCAAGGCAGAAGAGAAGAAAAATGAAGAGGTCTTCCCTCTATAGTACACGGACCTGATTATAAAGAGGTATTAAAGGACTTTATTTCATGTGTGAGACAGTGACTGACAAAGTGCTGGAGGGTGGATACGTGCCACCGAGCGGCCTGGGCTCGGTGGAGGAAGCCAGTATTTGTGTGTCAGTAACACTAAGTTACTGACACGGTGTAGTTTGTAAGTGGCTCCAAGCCGCATAGTCCAGGCCGGCTTTTCCTGGAATGGTCAAAGCGAAGGGTGGGATGGCCACTCCCACGTACCAGGTGAGGCTGGTAACAGGCCTCATAAAAACCTGGGCCTGCAGGCCTTGAGAGACACATGGGCTGAGAGAGCCAGAGAGAGGCCCGAGGGTGACACCCCTAATCTCCGCACCTAGGAGAGGTGTGTGCTGAGACCTCTGCAGGTCTGAGGACCGGACTGGCTGTGCGCAGCAAGCGTTGTAGTTTTCCAAGTAAGTAGTCAGGGTCTATGTTTAGTGAGCGCTCAGACGAGCAGGAGTTAATTTATGTTGGCCTGGAACTAAGGCCCGTTTTGGTTTTGTTTATGCTGCAACAAACCCAGGCGAAGCCTGGACTACGAACTATATCCGTGTGTCACTGTCTCTGACTGCTTATGCCCAGGTTGCTACCGATCCTAACGCTAATTCCTCACTCATGTTACATATAACTTCTTTATATTCATGACTTCTCCTAAATATGGGTCAACAATATCAGATCATAGTAACATTATGCTAACCTGAAAAAAGACAAATGCCCATCCAGTTCAGCCTGTTTCCACCCCCCTTGTTGATCCAGAGGAAAGCAAAAAACCTCCAATGAGGCAGAAGCCAATTTACCCTATCTTGGGCGAAAAAATTCCTTCCCATCTCCATTATGGCAGTCAGAAGAATCCTGGATCAATGTTTGAGATCAACAACCCTTCTGGTTATTTAATGTCTATATCCTGTAATATCATAGCGCTCTAAAAAGACATCAAGTCCCCTTTTAAACTCCTCTATCAATTTTGCCATGACCATTTCTTCAGGCAAAGAGTTCCACAGTCTCACTGCTCTTACAGTAAAGAACCCCCTTCTGTGTTGGGGATGAGAAGCCCGGCACATTTGCCAGAGTTTCTGTGCATTGGGACTAACACAGCTCCATATATTGTGCAGTGGAAATGAATAGAATTGAGCTTGCAGTTCCATTCCAGGCCACTGCACAATGTATGGAGCTGTGAGAATTCTAAGGGCAGGTCATCAATAGAGTCCTGTAATCCCAATGAATGATTTTCTGATAAGCGCATTTATGCTGCATATTTGCACAATCGGCATTGCAACTTTGCGCGCACCAGTGCGTGTTTTATTGCACTTTTTGCACGCGTACATTGTGTGCTTTTGCACCCGAAAAAAAATACGTAACCATTCTCTTATTGACGCAATGGACAATTCCTCTAATTCAATCAACATGCCCTATTTTCCTACGCAGAAAATAGAGCATGCAGCTTATTTTTTATTTTTTGCACAAGTGAAATGCGCTATTCACTGTGTATGTGCCTGCAAATTTACGAGCTGCGCAAACACGCCCGTGTGTCACAGGTCTTCAGGATGCAACGAGTTTCTAGGTTTTCATCTCAACTTTTCAGAAGCCATAACCGTATGAGGGTTCTTCGCTGAGAGGTGAGTTGTAGTTTTTAGTGCTACCATGTTAGGGTATATGTACTGCATAAATTATTTTTGGGGGACAGGGTGAAAAAAAACTCATCATTTCTGCCACCGTTGTTTTTCCTTTTTGCAGCAGAAGTGATATATCTTTTTTTTTTCTGTGGGTCGGTACGATTATGAGTGGGCCTCCTCCAATGTCTGTTACAACCACGGCCCCGTGGTGATAATGCGGGCAGCTCCTGTGCTTGAATGATCACCGTGATGGACTATCAATGTAACGTCAAATTGCAGGAACTACATGGTTCCCATGACATAATAGGGCAGGAAGGGGTTAAAGAACATGTCAAACTTTAAATGTCATTTTACATTGTAAGTTCAAAATGAATATAAAAGCTGTCATTTAGTAAATCAGGTACAACAGGCCATAGAAATAGCACAGATTAGTTTAGTCTTTGCAAGAAGTTTCAAAAATCTTTGCAGTTGTTGCAGATTTTCTACAGAATTCACTGCATACGTGTCAATTCTACAGGAAGTAAGTGAACGCTGCTCACTGGAAGATGTTTTGCTCGATGTAGTTGGTGACTCGTCCCACTTGCTCTTGGTTTAGGGGTGTAACAGTCAGCACTTGGCTCCACAGGCAGAGCGCGATCAGGAGTGCGGGTCCCATCCTCAGCTGTAATGATACGGAAGGTGTTTAGTACAGAACTAGGGCAGAGTCCTGACAAGGATCTCAGAAGCTGCTGCAGTCATGCAAGACTTCACTATCTGCAGGTGTGCCCTCAAGGCTCCGCCCACATTCCCCAACACAAAGAAAGCGCAGGTGATGGAAGAGAATGGACTCTGTATACTGCAGCTTTTACTAATGGTACTCGTTGCGTTTCCACCATCTACTTGTAGTGGCCCGAAACACCTATTTCTGTCCCCTCCATAACTGTCATACACATCATGTTGTTTATGTGGATGCACTGTGCAAAGTGTCTTGTCTGCTGTCATGTGTATTGCACAGCTGCAGCATGCAAGAGGTTAATGTCTACATGAGCCTGGGAGATGTCTCCAAATGCATCAATTTATGTCCTGTCATGTGGTATGCTAGAGACTATAAATATGAGTAGATGCAGAAAAATGCTGTCTTCACAGAGATAGTGTCCACAAGTCTTTATTGAATGAAGTGCTACATAAAAACAGTCAGACGTCTACACAGGACGCGTTTCCACTCCGTGAGGAGTCTTGATCACCTGATTATGGGGGTTATTTCACTCCCTTAACTATCTGAATAATTAAATCCATCATTTTTCTGCATCTGCGTACCTGTGTACCGCAATTGGACGGAGCGGTTGAAGCAGTCTGAAAGAGATCCCAAGCCGATGCATAATCTTTTCAAAGGAGGAGACACGTAGGCAGTGGGTGAGCAAAAACATTTCTAATACATATCGTATGAATATGAGTGTCTGAGAGCTGGAAAGTGTTCCATTCTTCTGGGTTCCTGATAGAGAGTGCCAGTCACATGGGGGTACCTTTAACCCTCATGTGGTGAAGAGAATGAAAGAGGAAGAAAGATTTCCTGAAGTTCTTGATGCCAGGAGCCATTAGAGAGTAAGGAAAAAGAGAGAGAGAGAGGAGTAGAGGAAAGTCAAGACCCCCGTGCAGAGGTACTTTTATAAGTGAGTATCTGGAGAGTTTGCCTTTCCCCTTCCAGAAGCGCTACCATACAGATAACGAGGACTGAAGGACCGGCATCATCCTCAGTTCCTCCCTTCTTCTGTTTTGCCTAAATGGGTGTGTTCTTAAGCTGTAAAGTGTTAAAGTTTTACAAGTAAAGTTTTGCCAGGCCTGGACCATTCCCAGGGACTGAGGTACTTAACCACTAAATCGTGTGTGGACTCTCTTTATTATCGCCGAGGTTCATGAGTAAAGGAATGGTGGTGTCACGTGACAATCTAAAGTTCTTCAGCATGTATATTGGCCATTCCTCTCCTAGTGGGGTCCTGAAGAAGCCCAGCGATACTCTGGCCGAGGCGGCGTGTGTTCCTCTGGGGAGGAGTCTGGTAAGTGGCACCGTGACAAGTGACAGCTTTACCCTCGCGGCTCCTCAGTGTGTACCCTTTGGGGCGTTGCATACTAACATACCTAAAGCTGATATTTCAGTCTGTGGTTCCCATAACTCCTTGGTAGCACACCGCTGTCGTGGGGTCATATTTGATTCTAATCTCTTTTACTCTTATGTCACCGGCCCCTCAAATCATCCCCATAATCTGCCTTGTTCTGCGCAGACATCAAAAACTCTTATTGTCGTCCCGATCCACTCTCAGTGTGATTACTGCTGAGTCAGTATTATATGTTATGGTGAAGGGAGAAGCTTACAGCTCAATGTAAAGCACTGATGTGCATCACTCAGAGGCCCGGAGCGTCCGGGACACAGTCAATGAGAAGTAGATAGGAGTCACTGTAGAGTAGTGGAATGACACAGTGCAGCCCCCACAGTGCCGCTCTCCACAATGCAGCCCCCACAGTGCTGTCCTGATAGTGTAGCCCTCCACAGTGCAGCCCCCATAGTGTAGCCCTCCACAGTGCTGTCCCCATAGTGTAGCCCTCCACATTTCAGCCCCCATAGTGACGGCCTCTGAGTGCAGTTCTCTGTGTCACTGCTGATCTAGGAGAAAACAGGAAGTACTTCTAAGATAACAATGTCTGAAATAGTTTTACTTTCACCTGCTGTTAGTTTTGTTTGCATTTCATTTGTTTGGTTACATTGTAGCTAATGAGTCCATCTTAAAGGGACAGTCCACCTCTTATTAACAGTTTACATTTACATAGTGCTACAAGCCACACACACCAGAGTTCCTATTTAGAGGGAATGTTTCATTAGAGAATGGCCTATTATATAAATCCCATTTTCAGGTTACACACTTTTTAAAGAATTTTTGTTCTTTTTAAACTTTTTCAGTCACAATCTGTATGTACAAAAAATTCCCAAAGTACAGAATTTTTTACATTAAGCACAGAGCTTAATACTAGTCTGACACTTCCTGATCACTAGAGATGAGCGAGCATACTCGCTAAGGACAATTACTCGAGCGAGTATTGTCCATAACGAGTACCTGCCCGCTCGGAAGAAAAGATTCGGGTGCCGGCGCGGGTGGGAGGTGAGTTGCGGGAGTGAGCAGGGGGGGGGGGGAGAGGGAGAGAGAGATCTCCGTTCCCCCTCCGCTCTCCGCCGACGCTCCTTGCCCCCCGCCGGCACTCGAATCTTTTCTTCCGAGCGGGCAGGTACTAGTTAAGGACAATGCTTGCTCGAGTAATTGTCCTTAGCGAGTATGCTCGCTCATCTCTACTGATCACCCTTCCTGCAGTCGTCATCTCACTAACATTACAGACACCTATATATAGATAACCCAGGATCCACCATTCACAATACATGATGTCACAGCTCACCTCCTCTCCCTCTCTGCACGCTGACTAAGCCTAATAATAGTCTGACACTTCTTGATCTGTAGAGAAAATGTCTCAGCTGTCATCTCATTATCATCGCAGGCAGGGTCTACGCTTAGAGGTGACAGCTTTACGTAGATAAGACAGGATCCACCATTTACAATATTTCATCAGCTGTGACGACCTACTTCCCCTCCCTGCACAATGACCCCTGCACAGGTCACAGAGCGTCTAGAACTGTCTACCATACAAGTCAAAGGGTCTGTGTCTGTCCACTGTGTGAATGGCCTATGAGACTGTTGTAAGGTCACTTCCACACAGGTGACAAAACCACAGATCAGCAGTTCCAGTGTCATTGTGTCAAAGAGAAACAGAAATGGGCAAAAAGAGCACAAACTGTAGAAGTGAGGAGTGGAAAATATCACAGATTTGTTTCACCACATTGCTGCACCCCGGGCCTCCGATTACATCTCTGGGTGATTGCCACAACAAATTGTTGCAGTTCTGTAGGCCAAAGAAGATCCAACCCCAATAGATGCCATCTCTAATAAAATGGCCACTCAGTGTGTTCTGAAACAATGAGAATTATTCTTGTAATTAAAAAAGAAGAAGTGAAAAAAAGAGGAAGAAGCCCTGAATGTGCAAGTTTGCCAATAGGTTTGGCAAAAACATTTTCAACTTTTTCTTTTCCTGTGAAGTTTTTCTTTCAGCACTCAAAACCTGAAAATGCAGCTCTGACTAAAGTTAACCCTTTTGTTCCATTCTATGTCATAGTCACAAAGGTCCAGAAAGCTGCAACATAAGGAACTGTTCACCAGAGAACGCTGCTAGTCAATGGGGGGAGGGGGGGGGCTTTACATCAAACTGAGCAAAACCAGGTGAAGGAATAAAAAACTAAAATTGTACAGCTAATTGTGGCGAATGGAAAATCCAAAAGTGGCGCTGGAGAATAAGACAAGACAAAGTTTTGTGTCTGCTTTAAACAAAAATCATTAGTTTAACCCCTTAAAGATTCGGTCAGACAAGCGTTTTTTATGCACACGATTAGAAGTGCAAAAAGATCGCCCCTCTCGTGTTAAAAGAAGTAGTGTGAAATAAATTGCGTGATGGGTGAATTCCAGCTATTTGAATAAGCCCGGTCACATGATCGGAGGCGGGTGTATTTCAGCTCCCACAGGAGTCTGTGGAAAGCACGCCCCAAAGATAGGACAGGCCCTTCTTTGTGCACACCATGGACCTTTAGATGCGAGTTGCCCTCACATGTGCTATCTTTGGAGGTGCGAGTATTTTGCGCCTTCAATAACCTACATATGGTCACTTTCATAGGAAAGCATTGGTTCTAATAGACGAATCTACTTGTGTGACTATTTGTGAGCGGAAAAAATGTCCGTCTGATCGAGGGCCTTTTTTTTTTTCATTTTTGGATTTTCCTCCCCACTTTAATTAGCTGACTAATGGCTTTTTTTGTATTGTTCAATGTATTTCTTTAAATTATTTTCTTTTACTTTCCTTTAGAAAGCCCCTGGCTGCCATGACAACCTATCAACACCCCGTGATCGGGTTGGTGTCAGCTGTCAAAGAGAATCGGCACCCGCTGTGTATGGAGTGGGATTGGCTTCCAATCCAGATCCATACAAACTCCAAAAACGTACGCCCTGGAGCGTGAAGGGGTGAAAGCAGAGCTTCTTAAACTTTCCTACTTGGTTCACGATCCAGAACATTATAGCTCCTGGCCTTCACCCCTTGTGGTCGAAACCAATTCCAAAATGTCAAAAATTGCTTGATTTATCCTTCCTTTGGCTCGATGTAACATTAAAATAAGCACAAAGTAGTCAACGCTGTTACTAGGCGCAGATTACACAGGTAGGAACATGACGTTACAGTCAAAGTCCACCATCAGTCCTGAGGTGAAGTGTCATTGGGTGCAATGGTTCAACGATACATATCATTGTACTGAAACTGGATAGACGCCAGCATGCAAATTACAACTTAAAACCATAGATTTTCATCATAGGAACGTCCCATCTACACATATGGGATGGCATTATGGCGCAGGACGCAGCCAAATCCGCAGCTGCAGAATCCCACGCCAAAATCTGCCGGTCTAACTGCAGATTTTGATGCAGGCAGGATTTAAGCCATTTTCAATTCTGCATCAAAATCCGCAGGTAGTCTGAGAATTGTGATGCAGAATTTCCATCTGCTTGTGGTGCATCGTGCGGCCTGTTCCGTGATGTATGAAAGGTCCCTATTAAGATCTGAACCGTCCTCACCTGATATGTTTCTGCTGATGATGTGGTCTTGATGTGAACCGCGACCCAAGATGTAAAGCTCTGCGCTCAGTATCTGTGTGACACACCGGAATATTTTCGGGAAGTCGTTAACAGTTACTGTATCTTCTGAAGTAACCAGCGTCCTGTGTCGCAAGTAAGATGGCAACATATGGTCTGACAAAACCTCTGAAATCAGCGCTATGCATAACATGGGGCTATAAGTAAAGTATTACCATGGTATACTACAATATAATGCAATATATAATAATATAGTATTTACCTGAAAAAACCCTTAAAATATGCAGCACTAATGGAGGTTGGAGTATTCCGGGCACAGGCTCACTAAACGCTGCGTTCAACAGGAATGTATGTTTAACACTTACCCGACTCATTCTTTCACTCCCGAGAGTTGGCATGTGGACCATGCAGCGGATTCAGAGCTGCAGGCTATAGTGTGACTGTACACTCTCAAAGAGACCAATGGGAGTGCGCTGGCACAGCGTGTAGGTTTGAGTTTGCTGCAAGGTCCGCGTGCCAACTTTTGGGGGTGACAAAGAAACCAGAATACCAAGAAAGTGTAAAACATATATCACTGGGCTGCTGGGAACCTGCCCAATGACCACCGTAACTTTATGGTGCTCAGAGCTGGGAACAGGTTCCCTTTAAGAAATGTATTAATATATTTATATACACAGTAGAGTCACCTCTTACTTTTGACATCGGCAGCGTGTAGCCCATGAGGGAAGTGACGGGTCGTGGCTGGCTTGGTGGGTATATAAGGTGTGCAGTAGGCCGTCTGCTCACATATCACTCGTTATAAAGGGTAATAAGGGCAATTTATCCAAGTTGCAAAAAGGGATGATTATTTGTTTTCAGGTTGAGGTTGGTGGTATTTCTCAAACACCGTTTGTGATCTGTTTGTGTCCTGCGGTGGTGAAAGTGTATTGTTAGCAGACAAATGGCACCACTGGGAATAACCAACGTGGAATCTGCGGAGCAACATGTGCCATTGATGTGAGAGGTGAAGGTCGGCTATGAAGCTGCGCAAGAGCCGACCAATATGCCACCGAAGAGCAGCTGACCATGAAAATAACCTGAGGGGACCAGATACCAACAAAGGTACAGGAGAAGAAAATAGATGCAGATTAGAACAAACACATGTGGTGAGAGTGGCCGAAGAAAAGCCAAGGGCTGTATGTCTTCAATTTGCACTGCAGTATCGGAATGGCACTATTACTGATTGGCAAAGGGATGATGGCACCATTTTTGATTGGCAAAGGGATGATGGCACTATTACTGATTGGCAAAGGGATGATGGCACCATTATTGATTGACAAAGGGATGATGGCACCATTATTGATTGACAAAGGGATGATGGCACCATTATTGATTGGCAAAGGGATGATGGCACCATTATTGATTGGCAAAGGGATGATGGCACCATTACTGATTGGCAAAGGGATGATGGCACTATTACTGACTAGCTTACCCATCGCGCGTTGCTGCGAAGACAGACATACATACATACATTCGTTTTTATATATCTAGATAACAACCAATCACAGCGCAGCTTTCAAGTTACCTCAGCAGTATAATATATAACAACCAATCACAGCGCAGCTTTCATGTTACCTCAGCAGTATAATATATAGCAACCAATCACAGCACAGCTTTCATGTTACCTCAACAGTATAAGAAATAGCAACCAATCACAGCACAGCTTTCATTTTACCTCAGCATTCTCAATATCCAGCAATTGTCTTGCGAAACGTTCGGCGGATGCATCATTTTGTAGTTGAACACGCATCCCGTTACTCGTAATGCCTTTTGCTTTCGTGCTTGAGATGGAAATCAAACGATCTTTGTCTGGGGGGCATAACTGTCGACGATGCTCGCACTCGCGCCACCTATCGTAGGATAGATGTACTATGCCAGTAATCTTCCCAGGAGTGTACTCAACAACTTCCCAAAGTTTCATGGTGATTGGATGAATGGTGTAGTAATGCAAAAAGAACAGACAGTCATTCATTTATATATATATAGATGACATCAGGAAGTGAGAGAATTAGATTCCATACGTAAAATTTGGACGCTAATTCTTTTGCGCTTAGAATTGAATAATCGAGTTGGGACTCATTAACTTTTCCTATTTATGACATAATCAATACTCATGCCAAGTGTCATGTTTCTATGACATCAGGAAGTGAGAAAATTAGATTCCGTACATAAAATTTGGACGCTAATTGTTTGGCGCTTACAATTGAATAATCGAGTTGGGACCCATTCGCTTTTCCTATTTAGGCATAATGAATGCTCGTGCCAAATGTCAAGTTTCTATGACATTGGGAAGTGAGAGAATTAGATTCCATACGTAAAATTTGGACGCTAATTCTTTGGCGCTTAGAATTGAATAATGGAGTTGGGACCCATTAGCTTTTCCTATTTATGACATAATCAATGCTCGTGCCAAATTTCAAGTTTCTATTACATTGGGAAGTGAGAGAATTAGATTTTGTACGTAAAATTTGGACGCTAATTCTTTTGCGCTTAGAATTGAATAATCGAATTGGGACCCATTAACGTTTCCTATTTATGACATAATCAATGCTCGTGCCAAATTTCAAGTTTCTATGACATTGGAAAGTGAGAGAATTAGATTCCGTATGTAAAATTTGGACGCTAATTCTTTTGCGCATAAAATTGAATAATCGAGTTGGGACTAATTAGCTTTTCCTATTTATGTCATAATCAATGCTCGTGCCAAATTACATGTTTCTACGACATCGGGAAGTGAGAGAATTAGTAGCAATGATGGAAATCGAATGATCTACGTGGGGGGGGGGGGCGTAAATGTCGACGACGCTCGCACGAGCGCCATTTATCATAGCATAAATGTACTATGCCTATAATCTTCCCAGGAGTGTACTCAACAACTTCCCAAAGTTTCATGGCGATCGGATGAATGGTGTAGTAGCGCATAAAGGACAAACAGACAGACACGCAGACATACATTCAATTTTATATATATAGATGGCAAAGGGATGATGGCACCATTACTGATTGGCAAAGGGATGATGGCACTATTACTGATTGGCAAAGGGTTGTCACATTTTCTGCTTCATCGCATTGAAGTACATTGGCGAGTCAGGCAAAAAGCATCAGAGAACAAACACCCTGCAGCCATTGCTTGAAGAACACAAGCCGGTGTCAGCAGTGTTATGGTCTGGGGTATTTTTTGTGGCTTCGTCTGGCTTGCTCATCCATATGGAAGGCACTCTGAAACTGAAATATGACACTTGACAGGACAACCCGGATCTCCTCAGGAAATGGTGTTTATTTTCTGTGCGCACAGACCCTGGTGGACTCGCATCCGAAAACCAGAGTGTTTATACAAAGAGATTCTAACAAGACTCATACAGCGTGGGCGCTTAATCCCAGATTCAGAACTATTGGTAACACTTGGAGGAAGAGCTAAGGGAGAAAGAATTCACTATCATCTTCTATGAGAAAAGCAGTAGAGGGGGTCTGGAATGTAAGCTGAGCTATCTTGGTATCCAATTACAACAGTGTAAGTAAAGAAGACTACATTATACTTCAATTTTCTGGCTGATAACAGAGAAGCAATTGCAGTTAAAGAACATTAATTTTTCTATATCCTCGTACTACAAAACGATTTACCGTATTTTTCCGAGTATAAGACACTCCCCCATATAAGACGCATCACAAACATAGAATAGTACACCTGTTCATATAGTGCTGTTCTATGTTTAAACATCACTAAAAGTCCCTGTTATACCCCCCAGCCGTCCTCTCATCACTGCCGGCAGGGTCTCTGCAGCTCTCACCCTTCACTTCTTGTTTACAGGTTGCTATGGGGACCAATCGCAGGAGACGGCATACTCAGCCGGCCAGCGCTGGCAGGACATGGCGGGTGAGTATACAGTGGTTCTATGTGTGCATGTAGTGTGTGTGGGATGGCATTGGGCATACTCACCTAGCCGCTGGTCTCTCTCTCCCCACCACTCTTCTGCACTGTGCCGACATGTTAGTGTAAGTTTTCACCATATCATTTCTGATAAAAGATGCAGGTGCATTTTTTGTAAAAAAAAATGAGCCTTACACACGGAAAAATAGGGTAGTTATAAATCCATCCTTGCAGATCACATACCCCCCCATACATGCTCTATGTCTTCTCTGGGGTAGATGGGATCTCCCAGCATGTCATAAGGCTAGAAATGTCCGACAGTAGTTGAAAGAGCACGACCAAGACTTCCAAAAACTTCCATGCCCTTCTAATTCCCCAGATTTGAACCCAGTTAAGTATCTGAGAGACCACCTCGATCGTCATGATGGCTCTATGGGTTCTCCCCCATGCCCCCTGCAACAACTGCAATCAGCATGGCTCCAGATACCTAAGACAACCCATCAACACCTCATTGTGTCATTGATCTAACTGTTCATCTAGCATGAACTGAAAGGGTTAATTGTGAGAACACGGATATACAGAACCATTTATATCTTATTTGTCATTTTTTCTTCCTATAATTATAATAATGCAGGTTGTATCATCCTGAGATCCTCCAGAATAGCCAACTGTTTGTGCGAAAAGAGGATAGAAATGATGGAGCTCAAGAGCAGAACTCAAACTACAGAGAACTCCAGACCGGCGGCATCTTCATAGCAACAAGTAAGTGACAAGAGCTGCACACAAGCTTCATGTATTTACAAGCAGTTATGTGATGCGTCCTCAGTAGAGATGAGCGAGCGTACTCGTCCGAGCTTGATGCTCGTTCCAGTATTAGAGTACTCGAGATGCTCGTTGCTCAAGACGAGCACCACGCGGTATTCGAGTCAATTCCATTTCCTTCCCCGAAAGATTTGCGCCATTTTCTGGCCAATAGACAAGCAGGGAAGGCATTACAACTTCCTCCTGTGACGTTCCAGCCCTATCCCACCCCCCTGCAATGAGTGGCTGGAGAGATCAAGTGACCGCCGAGTATATAAAGTGGCGCCGCCCACGGCTCACCACAGACGCACGCTGGCAGAGATTAGGGACAGTGCTGCTGCTGCTGCTATAGGGAGAGTGTTAGCGTCTACAAGAACCCCAACGGTCGTTCTTAGGGCCACAGCTCACCTAGTGCACTACTGTTTTGGCTGCTGGGAGCAGTTGTGCACTTTTTTTTTTCTTTTGCATATCGGGCGTGCAGCCCCATTACAGCTATAGTGTTCTCAGGCTGCAGTCTGTACTACGTAGTATAGGGGAAGTATTGGTGAGGCAAGGACAGTGGTAGTGTGGAATCCTGTCTACAGCAATCCCAACTGTTGCAGCCGTTCTGAGGTTCCCACCTTGCTTTCAGGCCAAACCAGGGTTTAGCAGCATTCCTACCATCAAGTTGCCTGGATATCACCCTCCAGACTGGTGCTTCCTGCTGAGATCCTGTCTGATAGTGTGGGAAGCCCCATAAGAGTCCTTCTGGATTGTGGAGCTAGTATTAATTTAATACATCGGGAGACGGTCAGACGTTTAGGCTTAGAGATGAAGGCTCTGGAGTTTCCCATTCCCGTATCCGCCATTGATGCTGCTCAACTATCACAGATAAGTCTGAGGTTTTGTGTGCCTAACGTCCGTTTAAAGATCGGGCTGTTCCACAGGGAGATTATAACATTATATATCATAGAATCCCTCCCTTCGCAAGTAGTCTTGGGGCTGCCTTGGCTACGTCTACACAACCCGGTAGTAGACTGGGAGAAGGGGGACATTGTTAAATGGAGCCCTGGTTGTCTGTCCGGTTGCGTTTCTGTTGATATAGCTTCTACTCAGACAGAAGAGCTGCCGGAAGCCATCGCCGGCCTCTCTGAGGGGCTTCCCCCAGTGGGGGCAGACAAATTACCACCGCACAGACAGGGAGATTGTGCTATTAAACTTCTCCCTGACTACGAGTTCCCCAGGAGCTGCATACCCCCTCCTGAGAGACTGACGCTCAAAGCTTATACCCAAGAGGGTTTTAAGATGGATCCTGAAAGGGTTCAGAAATGGAAGAAGTGTGTTGCTACGGCTCCGGCACTGGGGCAGCCGGATTCTTCTGGGCCTATTATGGCCGAGGTCCAGAGAGAGTTACGGCGAGCAGTTCAGCGGAGAAAGCGAGTTGCTAACAGTCACTGCCCAGAGGGGGCGGAATTCCGTGTTGGAGACTTGGTTTGGTTCTCTACCAGAAATATAAAACTCAAACAACCATCCGCTAAACTGTCCATTTAAAATAATTGAGAAGACTAACGCGGTGGCCTTCCGGTTAGAAATTCCCAGGGCGATGAAAATTAACAATGTTTTCCACAAATCTCTGCTCAAAAGATTCATCGATCCTGGGAATGACCCTCCACCCCCGGCTCCTGTGCTAGTGGATGGGGAGGAGCAGTTGGTAATAAGTCACATTTTGGACTCCCGTCGAGTCAAAAAATTTCACAGATCAAACCCTGGTCGGCCTGATCTTAAGGGTCCTGGGGCCCCTCCTAGAAGGGGAGGTACTGTTGCAGCCCTTCTGAGGTTCCCATCTTGCTTTCAGGCCAAACCAGAGTTTAGCAGCATTCCTACCTCTCCTGGAGCTGAGAGGTGTGGTGGTTGCAAGATTAATGTCAGTCAGTACCTGGTGTTAAGTAGCTCTGCTGCTATTTAAGCAGTGCTAACTATTACTCCTGTGCTGGTCAATGATTCACTTCAGTCCTATGCTGGACAGCGACAGAGCAACACAGTGTGGTGGAAGCTCTGCTGGATAAGCTAAGTTCTTTGCTGTTTTGTTTGGTTTTGTTCTCCTTTTGTTTTGCGCTAGGGCTCCCAGTTAGGGACTGGTCAGTGGCCCAGGTTCAAGTGCAGGCTCGCACTTATCAGCGCGGTCAGTCTGCCGAGTAGGCAGGGTCCCCTCCCGGGTTAGGGGACGATAGGGAGAGCATTCCCCTTTAGTTTTTGTTTCCTTTTGCACAGTTGTGCCATTGTTTTATGTTGTTGAGGTTGCACGTCCAGAGGACGCAACACCAACGCTCCTTCTTTAGGCTACCTGTGACCGTGTGCATTTAACTCCCTGGTTGCTGGGAGTTGTAGTACCTCAGCATTGCACAGCAAGGCCTGCGTTTAGCCTTCAGTTACATTTTTTGCTGGTTGCAGTTAGTGTAACGTAAGCGCTGTCTGCCTCCAAGTGCACGCCAAGTAAGCACAAATTTTTTCACCGCTCTGTGTTAGCCGTCAGCTGCCTGCACAGTGTATGGTGGCATACACCCATAGAGGGAAAGTCCAATACACGCTCCATAGCCTACATTGCATTGAAAAAAACATATTTTAACAAAAAGAAATCCCTTTTTACGGCTGCCTGTGACCCAGTGCATATCACTGCGTGGCCTGTGGGACTTGAGGTGCATCAAAACTGCATAGTGCACAGCAAGGGCTGCGTTCAGCCTTCAGTAAAAATTTTTGCTGGGTGCAGTTAGTGTAATGTAAGCGCTGTCTGCCTCCAAGTGCACGCCAAGATACCACCAATTCCCCCCCTCTGTGTTAGCCGTCAGCTGCCTGCACAGTGTACGGTGGCAGACACCCATAGAGGGAAAGTCCAATACACGCTCCATAGCCTGCATTGCATTGAAAAAAACTAATTTTAAAAAATAAATCCTTTTTACGGCTACCTGTGACCCAGTGCATTTGACTGCGTGGCCTGTGGGACTTCAGGTGCATCACAATTGCATATTGCACAGCTAGTCCTGCTTGCATCTTTCCTTATAATTTATCTCTGGCTTCATTTTGCGTTATATAACCGCTGGCAGCCACCAACTGCGCGGCAATAATTCACAAACATTTTTACACTGCTCAGTGTCTGCTCGATTCTTAATCCACCATGCTGAGGGGTAGGGGTAGAGGATGTGGACGCGGTCGAGGACGCTGAGTTCCACGTGACGGTGTGGGCATAGGCCCAGTTCCCGGGTGGTCCAATTGAATTGGGGGTTGTACAACGCCAACCACGGCATCCATAGTACCATGTCTACCGACATTTTCTCCATCACCAGGAAGGATAGTTCTTCTGACTGGAGAATCCCCACCGTGAATTGTAACCCTGGGGTCCTCCATCGTACCAAGCCCGTAGAGAGAGGGGTAGCATCAATACTAGTAAAATGAATTGGCGTCTTCAGCGCCACCAATTCAGCCATCAAGGGTCTAACGAAACACATGCTTATCAGGTTAGCGGCTGCTCCGGAATCAATAAACGCCTGCCCTGGTCGGGAAAAATTCCGGAATCTAACCTGACAAGGTACCAGAAACTTAGGAAGTACCTGAAGTCCTAGGCGATCCTCCCTACAAACGCCTAGGACTCGGAGTTTTCCGCCGGTTCAGACTGCGAGCGCTGAAGCCTCAGGGGGCAGGTTATCACCCGATGTCCAGCTTTCCCACAGTAGAGGCAGAGATGATGCAACAATCGAATCCAGCGTCGCTCTTTGGGGTCCAGCGGGTCCACCTCCATTGGCTCGGGAACAGCGATTGGTAAGGAAAAAGAGGGAACAGGACAAACTACCTCCCTGACTTTACGGGCCTGTCTATGTTGCTTCCTAGACCTGAGCCTTCTATCTGCCTTTACCGCTAGCTCCATAGCCTCCTTTAAGGACCCGGGAACGGGATGGGAAATCAACAGGTCTTTTACCGCGTCCGAGAGGCCCTGCAGAAAAACGTCTTTCAGAGCGCTATCATTCCATGCCGTATCACCCGCATAGCGTCTGAAGTTGAAGCAATAATCCTCCACACAAAGCGACCCCTGATGCAACGCTAACAGCCGGGAAAACCGCCAACCCCACTCGGTCCGGTTCATCGAAGATACCCCCCAGTTCCTGAAAAAAGGAGTCCACCGACTGCAGGCAGGGGGAACCCTCGGGAATGGAAAAAGCCCAGGTCTGGGCAGAGCCCCGCAGCAGGGACATTGTAAGCCCGACCCTCTGGGCCTCCGCCCCGGAAGAACGGGGGCGCATCCGAAAAAACAAGCGACAAGCTTGTTGGAAAACAAAAAATTTGTTCCTCTCCCCAGAAAACACCTTGGGAAGAGGGCATTTGGGGTCTGGACTGGTCGAGGCGTCCGGACCCTGCGACAACCCCCGCTGCTCCTGGGCTGCCATACGAGCGGATAAATCCTGGACCACTGGCACCAGGGCTTGCAGCTGGTTCGCGAGGGAGCTGATCGCCTCCATAGAAAACAGTTTAAAGGGCCAGTTATTATGTTACGGCACTCTGACCCCCCGAGCGCCAGGTGAGGTGCCCTGAACTTACCGCACCCCACTGTCCCTGCTCCTTGCCTCGACCCTGGCTAACCCCAGGCGGAAAACTGAACGGCGGTCCCTACCCTGGCTAGGGACCTGGCGACTGCACAGATAAATCTAGCTAACGGGGGACAGAGTGCCGACAGAAAAGGCAGATGGAGTGACCAAACAGAAAATACAGCGCAACAGGCAGGCTGGAAAGGAAGCTGAAGAGCAAACTAGGGACTGACTGAGACTAACTGCAGACAGATCTGACTAGAAGCTGACAGAACCAATAACTGGCAGTGACCTCAGGTCACTGCCAGCCTTATAACTACAAGACTCCGCCCAAGGGCGGAGAGAGGGAGGAGCCAACTCCCCCACTACTGCACAAGAGAGGTGGAAGAGTGCGGGTGGCACCCTACTGGCAGACACGCCCACGCCGCCGCACACCGGCCGCCCCACGTCGTCAGGAGAGCCCCGACGTCAGAGCTCCAGGAAGCCGGAGCCGACGCCGGAGCGGCGCGCGCTGACCGCAGGACCCTGCGCCGCCCTGCATGGTAACATGTAATGTATTCACTATCTACAATGCGTATACGTTAGATTGATATAGAATAATGTTCCACTGAGAATCTCACACTTATTGTTTCTGTGGATTAACAATTTACCTATTTATTCTGTGCATATATTTGTATAGATTTATCCATGTTTATATATCCATTTGATTACATATAGATAATATGATTAATTCTTACCCCTAGGGAACGGGGTGGAAAATCCATAAGAAAGTTAATAAGGGGTTAATGATCAGGTGATGTTTTTAATTAGATTTGTTATTTAAGTAGACGAGTAGTGATGTACGTGAGAGGTGATCAAGGCTCAAGGTGGGCTGAAACGCGTCATCCGGACTTGTGATCAGAATATGCACGGATTCTAATAGAGGAGTTTTTTATTCACAATACCTCAAGTTCCCACCTGCCTGAATTTATTCTATGTTTGAAAACCACCAGATCGAGTGGCTAATGGAGAATGTGAGTATATGACCCCCGCTACTGAAAGTATATGCCACAAGCATGAATGGATAAAACGAGGTGAGACTGTCTCCTTTTAAATACCATGTGGAAGAGGATTAGATGAGCCATCGGAGCCTGTGAAGGGATCGTAAGTGGATTATAGACTTCTTCAGACAAGTTTCTACAGCTGAATGTATCCTAATGAAGCAGAGCTATGAATCACTCTATACTGTGGAGAATAAATACTTACAAGAGATGAGCGAGCGTACTCGTCTGAGCTTGATGCTCGTTCGAGTATTAGGGTGTTCGAGATGCTCGTTACTAGAGGAGAGTACCACGCGATGTTCGAGTTACTTTCACTTTCATCTCTGAGACATTTGCGCGCTTTTCTGGCCAATAGAAAGACAGGGAAGGCATTACAACTACCTCCTGTGATGTTCCAGCCCTATACCACCCCCCTGCAGTGAGTGGCTGGCGAGATCAGGTGTCACCCGAGTATTTAAATCTGCCCCGCCCGCGGCTCGCCACAGATGCATTCTGACAGAGATCAGGGAAAGTGCTACTGATGCTGCTGCTGCTGCTATAGGGAGAGTGTTAGGTGTTATTTTAGTCTTCAAGAACCCCAACGGTCCTTCTTAGAGCCACATCTGACCGTGTGCATTACTGTTGAGGCTGCTTTTAGCAGTGTTGCACTTTTTTTTTTTTTTTTTTGTATATCGGGCGTGCAGAGCATTGCGTCCTCAGTCTGCAGTCATTGTACATAGTATAGGGCCAGTACTGGTGAGGCAGGGACAGTGGGAAAGGTGAAAGAGATATACTGTCTATATAGGCAGTGGGCTTTTTCAAACAAATTTGGGGAAAATACTATATTTGGGCTGCCTGTGACCGTCTTCAGTGTACTGCGTGTGTGCTGGGGGTAGTAGTCCTAATTAATACCCAGCTAAGCGTTACAGCAGGCTTGCGCAAAATTGTTTCCTGGCTCTGCGTTGCCCGTTACATGATCGCCGTCATCCCGTCCAGTGGGAAACCGTATACATATATACGCTGCCTACAGTATCTGTCTGCTGTCTCAGCTCAGCCTTTAAAAATTAGAAGCAAAATACTTAAGGCCTACTAGTGGCGCTTGGCCACTTGACTGCTTCTGCGCTGTGAATTCCACTAGCTGAGTCATACGCACCTACGTCTCACTACAGGCTTGCGCAAAATTGTTCCCTGGCTCTGCATTGCCCGTTACATCACCGCCGTCATCCCATCCAGAGGGAAACAGTCTGCAGTAATTTTACATAGTATAGGGCCAGTACTGGTGAGGCAGGGACAGTGGGAAAGGTGAAAGAGATATACTGTCTATATAGGCAGTAAGCTTTTTCAAACAAATTTGGGAAAAATACTATATTTGGGCTGCCTGTGACCGTCTTCAGTGTACTGCGTGTCTGCTGGGGGTAATAGTCCTAATTAATACGCAGCTAAGTGTTACAGCAGGCTTGCGCAAAATTGTTTCCTGGCTCTGCGTTGCCCGTTAAATCACCGCTGTGATCCCGTCCAGAGGGAAACGGTATACATATATACGCTGCCTACAGTACACTACAGGCGTGCGCAAAATTCTTAACTGGCTCTGCTGTGCGTTCCTTAAGCAAAGTCAGCCTCCAACCACAGGCCAATAAGCGGCACATTTAATTACAGCATTCTGCTTCTGCACTACTGGTAATACACCATGCTGAGGGGTAGGCCTAGAGGACGTGGACGCGGGCGAGGACGCGGAGGCCCAAGTCAGGGTGTGGGCACAGGCCGAGCTCCTGATCCAGGTGTATCGCAGCCGACTGCTGCGGGATTAGGAGAGAGGCACGTTTCTGGTGTCCCCAGATTCATCTCACAATTAATGGGTCCACGCGGTAGATCTTTATTAGAAAATGAGCAGTGTGAGCAGGTCCTGTCGTGGATGGCAGAAAGTGCATCCAGCAGAAAGTGCATCCAGCAATCTATTGACCACCCAGAGTTCTACGCCGTCCACTGCTGCAACTCTGAATCCCCTGGCTGCTGCTCCTCCTTCCTCCCAGCCTCCTCACTCCATTACAATGACACATTCTGAGGAGCAGGCAGACTCCCAGGAACTGTTCTCGGGCCCCTGCCCAGAATGGGCAGCAATGGTTCCTCTCCGCCTCCCACCGGAGGAGTTTGTCGTGACCGATGCCCAACCTTTGGAAAGTTCCCGGGGTCCGGAGGATGAGGCTGGGGACTTCCGGCAACTGTCTCAAGAGCTTTCAGTAGGTGAGGAGGACGATGACGCTGAGACACAGTTGTCTATCACTCAGGTAGTAGTAATTGCAGTAAGTCTGAGGGAGGAGCGCACAGAGGATTCGGAGGAAGAGCAGCTGGACGATGAGGTGACTGACCCCACCTGGTTTGCTAAGCCTACTGAGGACAGGTCTTCAGAGGGGGAGGCAAGTGCAGCAGCAGGGCAGGTTGGAAGAGGCAGTGCGGTGGCCAGTGGTAGAGGCCGGGCCAGACCGAATAATCCACCAACTGTTTCCCAAAGCGCCCCCTCGCGCCATGCCACCCTGCAAAGGCCGAGGTGCTCAAAGGTGTGGCAGTTTTTCACTGAGAGTGCAGACGACCGACGAACTGTGGTGTGCAAGGTTTGTCGCGCCAAGATCAGCCGGGGAGCCACCACCACCAGCATGCGCAGGCATATGATGGCCAAGCACCCCACAAGGTGGGACGAAGGCCGTTCACCGCCTCCGGTTTGCACCACTGCCTCTCCCCCTGCGCCCCAACCTGCCACTGAGATCCAACCCCCCTCTCAGGACACAGGCACGACCGTCTCCTGGCCTGCACCCACACCCTCACCTCCGCTGTCCTCGGCCCCATCCAGCAATGTCTCTCAGCGCAGCGTCCAGCCGTCGCTAGCGTAACTGTTTGAGCGCAAGCGCAAGTACGCCGCCACGCACCCGCACGCTCAAGCGTTAAATGTGCACATAGCCAAATTGATCAGCCTGGAGATGCTGCCGTATAGGCTTGTGGAAATGGAGGCTTTCAAAAACATGATGGCAGCGGCAGCCCCGCGCTACTCGGTTCCCAGTCGCCACTACTTTTCCCGATGTGCCGTCCCAGCCCTGCAAGACCACGTCTCCCGCAACATTGTACGCACCCTCACCAATGCGGTTACTGCCAAGGTCCACTTAACAACGGACACATGGACAAGCACAGGTGGGCAGGGCCACTATATCTCCCTGACGGCACATTGAGTGAATTTAGTGGAGGCTGGGACCGAGTCAAAGCCTGGGACCGCTCACGTCCTACCCACCCCCAGAACTGCGGGCCCCAGCTCGGTGCTGGTATCTGCGGCGGTGTATGCTTCCTCCACTAAACCACCATCCTCCTCGTCCTCCTCCGCAACCTCTGTCTCGCAATCAAGATGTGTCAGCAGCAGCACGTCGCCAGCAGTCGGTGTCGCGCGGCGTGGCAGCACAGCGGTGGGCAAGCGTCAGCAGGCCGTGCTGAAACTACTCAGCTTAGGAGAGAAGAGGCACACGGCCCACGAACTGCTGCAGGGTCTGACAGAGCAGACCGACCGCTGGCTTTCGCCCCTGAGCCTCCAACCGGGCATGGTCGTGTGTGACAACGGCCGTAACCTGGTGGTGGCTCTGCAGCTCGGCAGCCTCACGCACGTGCCATGCCTGGCCCACGTCTTTAATTTGGTGGTTCAGCGCTTTCTGAAAAGCTACCCACGCTTGTCAGACCTGCTCGGAAAGGTGCGCCGGCTCAGCGCACATGTCCGCAAGTCCAAGACGGACGCTGCCACCCTGCGCACCCTGCACCATTGGTTTACGCTCCACATGTTGGCCAGGCTCTATGAGCAGCGAAGAGCTATAGTGGAATACCAACTCCAACATGGGCGGCGTAGTGGGAGTCAGCCTCCTCAATTCTTTACAGAAGAGTGGGCCTGGTTGGCAGACATCTGCCAGGTCCTTGGAAACTTTGAGGAGTCTACCCAGATGGTGAGCGGGGATGCTGCAATCATTTCATCGGAAACGGAGGCGGGGGAAGAAGTATGTCGCTGGATAGTCAGAGCACCCTCATGTCTATATCTCAGAGGGCGTTGAGGAGGAGGAGGAGGAGGGGGAGGAGCATGAGGAGGAGGGGGAAGAGACAGCTTGGCCCACTGCTGAGGGTACCCATGCTACTTCCCTGTCATCCTTTCAGCGTGTATGGCCTGAGGAGGAGGAGGAGGAGGATCCTGAAAGTAATCTTCCTAGTGAGGACAGCCATGTGTTGCGCACAGGTACCCTGGCACACATGGCTGACTTCATGTTAGGATGCCTTTCTCGTGACCCTCGTGTTACACGCATTCTGGCCACTACGGATTACTGGGTGTACACACTGCTCGACCCACGGTATAAGGAGAAATTTTCCACTCTCATACCCGAAGAGGAAAGGGGTTCGAGAGTGATGCTATACCACAGGACCCTGGCGGACAAACTGATGGTAAAATTCCTCTCCGACAGCGCTAGTGGCAGAAGGCGCAGTTCCGAGGGCCAGGTAGCAGGGGAGGCGCGCAGATCAGGCAGCATGTACAGCACAGGCAGGGGAACACTCTCCAAGGCCTTTGCCAGCTTTATGGCTCCCCAGCAAGACTGCATCACCACTCCCCAGTCAAGGCTGAGTCGGCGGGAGCACTGTAAAAGGATGGTGAGGGAGTACGTAGCCGATTGCCTGACCATCCTCCAGGACGCCTCTGCTCACTATAGCTACTGGGTGTCAAAGCTGGACACGTGGCCTGAACTCGTGCTGTATGCCCTGGAGGTGCTTCCTTGTCCTGCGGCTAGCGTCTTGTCAGAGAGGGTGTTTAGTGCGGCTGGGGGAATCATCACGGATAAGCGTACCCGCCTGTCAACCGACAGTGCCAACAGGCTTACACTCATAAAGATGAACAAAGCCTGGATTTCCCCAGACTTCTCTTCTCCACCAGCGGACAGCAGCAATACCTAAACAATCCGTAGGCTGCACCCGCGGATGGAAGCATCGTTCTCTATCACCATAAAAAACGGGGACCTTTTAGCTTCATCAATCTGTGTATTATATTCATCCTCCTCCTCCTGCTCCTCCTCCTGAAACCTCACGTAATCACGCCGAACGGGCAATTTTTCTTAGGCCCACAAGGCTCAGTCATATAACTTTTGTAAACAATGTTTATACGTTTCAATTCTCATTAAAGCATTGAAACTTACACCTGAACCAATTTTTATTTTAACTGGGCTGCCTACAGGCCTAGTTACAAATCAAGCCACATTAACCAAAGCGATTAATGGGTTTCACCTGCCCTCTTGGATGGGCATGGGCAATTTTTCTGAGGTACATTAGTACTGTTGGTACACCAATTTTTGGGGGCCCTCGTCTACAGTGTAATCCTAGTAATTTTTAGCCCACCTGCATTAAACCTGACATTACCTCAGCTGTGCTGTGCACTGCAATGGGATATATTTATGTACCGCCGGTGGATTCCAGGGAGCCACCCATGCTGTCGGTCCACACAGAGTTGTAACTGCATGTGTCCACTTCTAAAGAACCCCAGTCTGACTGGGGCATGCAGTGTGGGCCGAAGCCCACCTGCATTAAACCTGACGTTAGCTTTGCTGTCCAGGGTACTGCAATGGGATATATTTATGTACCGCCGGTGGGTTCCAGGGAGCCACCCATGCTGTCGGTCCACACAGAGTTGTAACTGCATGTGTCCACTTCTAAAGAACCCCAGTCTGACTGGGGCATGCAGTGTGGGCCGAAGCCCACCTGCATTAAACCTGACGTTAGCTTTGCTGTCCAGGGCACTGTAATGGGATATATTTATGTACCGCCGGTGGCTTCCTGGGACCCACCCATGCTGTCGGTCCACACAGAGTTGTAACTGCATGTGTCCACTTCTAAAGAACCCCAGTCTGACTGGGGCATGCAGTGTGGGCCGAAGCCCACCTGCATTAAACCTGACGTTAGCTTTGCTGTCCAGGGCACTGCAATGGGATATATTTATGTACCGCCGGTGGCTTCCTGGGACCCACCCATGCTGTCGGTCCACACGGAGTTGTAACTGCATATGTCCACTTCTAAAGAACCCCAGTCTGACTGGGGCATGCAGTGTGGGCCGAAGCCCACCTGCATTAAACCTGACGTTAGCTTTGCTGTCCAGGGCACTGTAATGGGATATATTTATGTACCGCCGGTGGCTTCCTGGGACCCACCCATGCTGTCGGTCCACACGGAGTTGTAACTGCATGTGTCCACTTCTAAAGAACCCCAGTCTGCCTGGGGCATGCAGTGTGGGCCGAAGCCCACCTGCATTTAATCTGACGTTACCTCAGCTGTGCTGGTCACTGCAATAGGATTTGTTTATGTACCGCCGGTGGGTTCCAGGGAGCCACCCATGCTGTGGGTGCACACGGAATTCCCATTGCGGAGTTGTACCTGCCTGTGACTATTTTTAGAAAAAACCCGGTCTGACTGGGGCATGCAGAAACCTTGACAGAATGAATAGTGTGTGGCACATAGGCTCCCCTTTGTTATGCCCACGTGTGCAGCTCCTGATGGAGGTGGCACAGGATTGGATTCCTCATTGCTTCTGTACAGCATTGCTTTTAAAGAGGGTCGCTGCCTGGCATTGCCAACCCTCTGTGGGCCTGCGGTTCCTCCTCATGGCAGACGCACTTATAAATAGACATGAGGGTGGTGTGGCATGAGGGCAGCTGAAGGCTGCGCAGGGACACTTTGGTATGCGCTGTGGACACTGGGTCGTGCGGGGGGGGGGGGGCAGCATGTAACCCAGGAGAAGTGGCAGCGGAGTGTCATGCAGGCAGTGATTGTGCTTTGTTGGAGTTAGTGTGGTGCTTAGCTAAGGTATGCATTGCTAATGAGGGTTTTTCAGAAGTAAAAATTGTTGGGAGGGGGGGGGGGGCACTCTTGCCGCTATTGTGGCTTAATAGTGGGACCTGGGAACTTGAGATGCAGCCCAACATGTAGCCCCTCGCCTGCCCGATCCGTTGCTGTGTCGTTCCCATCACTTTCTTGAATTTCCCAGATTTTCACAAATGAAAACCTTAGCGAGCATCGGTGATAAACAAAAATGCTCGAGTCGCCCTTTGACTTCAATGGGGTTCGTTACTCGAAACAAACCCTTGAGCATCGCGAAAAGTTCGTCTCGAGTAACGAGCACCCGAGCATTTTGATGCTCGCTCATCTCTAATACTTACTAATTCTTAAGATCCCGGCTGGAGATGGATCCAGAAGAGCCAGAGATGAACGTGTATTCAATAGAACAACTAGTAGGTTCCTCTGTCCTAACAGAAGAGAACCCAGGTCTTCATACATCAACATGTTCCTGAGATAGAGTAGCACTGAAGATTTGACAGCAATCTTCCCTTTCTTCTCATCTTCTTACTTAAACAACATTCAAAGCCTTTTTATTAGGTGAAGTATAAACACCTGAGCTCAATTACTGTAATTACTGATCTCCCATCTAACAGGATGCTAATTAATTGCCAATAATTAGTTCCCAAATGTAAACGAAGAGAAAGTCTCCAGGAGACCCAGCAGAACAGCAGTAACCTCTACATGACTGCATCCAACTCCTCAGTTATACAATATTTCCTCATTGATTTCATTTAGTTTTATTTTTCAACAAAAATTTTTCTTCAGATCATTATCCACACTCTAACTTTTTTCCAGCCATAGGCTTTTGCCATACATTCTAGGAGGGTTGTCGGAGATATGTCCTACCTTTAAAATACACTAGCATGTAAAGGGAAAGCTGAGTTGAAATGCTCACACTGTGTACCGGACCACCTTACAAGAACAATGTCTTAACTGAGTGCTAATGTTAAATTATTTGTACTACAATTGCAAGTTATCCTCTTTCCACAGGATTGGGAGCAACTTGCTGATCGGTGGGGACTGGGATCTTGCCGACTACCATGTCCCACTCTGCCTGTCACTTCAGGGGCTGCTTCTTCCCTCGCAGTGACGTCACTGTGAATGTAGCACTGGCCAAGCATATGCTGTCAGCGCCATATTCAATTCAATAGGGCAGATGGAAATCCCCAAACTGCTAAAGACAAGCTATCTTGGCAGTCCCGTTGACAGTGAATGGAGTGCTAGTGCTCCATTTAGCCTCCTCCTCACTGTAGAGGGTGAAGTAACCCCATAATGAAGAGGATTTCGGACATGGAACCCCTAATTCTCGAGATCAGTAGGGGTCAAAGCAGTGAGACCTCCACCAATCAGCAAGTTATCCTCTATCCTGTGGATAGGGGATAATTTGCAATTGTGGTACAAACCTTTTAACTATCGATTATAACAGCTCTAGTGGAATGCATCTGTAATGCCAGGTCTACCATAAGGAATTATTGCTAAGATGTGGACCACAAGATCCTTTGTGGGCTGTGGGGTATAAAAGGTCTTTATGCCTCGCATTACGACCTTGTGTGCAGCTGCACCTAGATTTAAAGATTACCTTAAAGCTGTATATCCGTTTTGTCTAGCTTGGGCTCAGACTAATTGTAGGAGGGTATTTTGACTAAGATTAATTGTAGGAACTGCTTTTGGTTTTGAATTAGTTTTGCTGATCTCTTCTATGGTTTAAATTAATTTTGGGGATCTGATCAAGGGTTGAAAATAATTTTAAGGGTTTGTTCTAAGAATGCATTAATTGTAGAGATCCATTCTGGGATCTAAATGAATTTAGGGCTGTTCTGGTTTCCCAACTAACAAATAATAATAAATATTGATGTTAAAAGTTCTACAAAGTTCACAAAATGTCCTTACTGCTGTTCAGCTTGAACTTGCATCTGACATTAGAATCAGGTTAATGGATCCTTTGTAAAACTCATTGAGTACCCATGAGCAATGCACTCTTGTCATGCAGACAGATATCGATCCACCTTGCTGCACATTAATTTGACTTAGGGCTATATCTGGAGACAGCACTTGAAGAACCCCAGTTCTACTCCTTGACCCCTCAGGGCGGGATTTGGTCTTTACTGCAGGGTCACCAAGCCATTACTCCCAGAAATAGACTCAGTAGTGTGCCTGCAGATCCTATAGAAGGCCGAGGTGCTGAGGGTACCTCAGGGTGTGAACACAGATGTATCCAGGAGGTGAACTGAAGTCGGGGCAGGTAGCATATGCTTCAGTAAAATAATCAGGCAATAGGTGGGGGCAAGCAGCAGAACGATAGTAGAATCCAGAAACATAGCCAAGGTCAGAGAATACAAAAGGCATCATAGATAGAAGCAGAGGTCTTAACCAAGAGAACACCCTAGCTTGGGCTTTGTCACAATTGTAGTGGAACCAAAATGCATTTTTACATAGATTACAGACAGTGCTCTGATATTTCTTGTTGCGCTGTGTTTAATCTCTCTGTTTTGGTATCTGCTATTTGTGACTTTTGTGGGTGCATAGTATTTCTATGAATGGTATATGAATAGAGATGAGCGAGCACCAAAATGCTCGGGTGCTCGTTGCTCGAGTCGAACGTTCCGCGATGCTCGAGAGTTCGTTTCGAGTAACAAACCCCATTGAAGTCAATGGGTGACTCGAGCATTTTTGTATATCGCCGATGCTCACTAAGGTTTTCATTTGTGCAAATCTTCAAAACCTACGAAAGTGATGGACACGACACAGATACGGATAGGGCAGGCGAGGGTCAACATGCTGGGCTGCATCTAAGGTTCCCAGGTCCCACTATCAAGCCACAATAGCAGAAAGAGTGAGCCCCCCCCTAACAATTTTTACTTCGGACAAACCCTCATTAGCAAGGCACACCTTAGCTAAGCACCACACTATCTCCAACCAAGCACAAGCACTGCCTGCGGGACACACCGCTGCCTCTTCTCCTGGGTTACATGCTGCCCAACCTCCCCCCCCCCCCCCCGCCACACACACACACACACACACACGACCCTGTGTCCGCAGCGCACACAAGTGTCCCTGCACAGCCTTCAGCTGCCCTCATGTCTATTTATAAGTGCGTCTGCCATGAGGAGGAACTGCAGGCACACACTGCAGAGGGTTGGCAGGGCCAGGTAGGGACCCTCTTTAAAAGGGGTGGGGCGGTAGCCCACAATGCTGTAGAGAATCAATGAGAAATTGACGTTCGATCTTCATTCCAATCCTGTGCCACCTCCGTCAGGAGCTGCAAACGTGGGCATGAGTTACATAGCAAGGGGAAATCCATGTGCCCACACAGTATTCATTCTGTCTAGGTGTCGCACAGCTCAATCGACACCGCAAGGGGAAAGCCATCTGCACTCTGCCCCCTACCCAAGTCAGTCAGTGTCTTTGTGCCAGACAGGTCAAACACCGCGATGGGAACTAAGTATGCACCAACAGCATAGGTGGGTCCTAGGCAACCCAAGACAAACAATAAATAAATCAGAGCGGCCAAACAAGGCAGACTTGCACCTCACCAACGATATAGGCCTTGGCCCACAGCTTCAGCAATCGTAAGCAGGAAGCGGACTTTCACTGCACCCAGGACATAGGCCTCTGCACAAACCCTCAGCAATCGCGGGCCTAGAGCAGACTCCAGTGCTAGCATAGCCGTGAACGTCTCATTAGCTCTGTATTGCTCCTGTAGTTTGTCCCAATGCAGTGCCCCGGATAGCTGAGCTAACATGAGATAAAGTACAGGTTTGCTTTGGCCCACACTCCATGCCCTAGTCAGTCTGGCCTTTTTTCATAGTCACAGGCAGGTACAACTCCGCTCTGGGAAGTCTGTGTGGACCCACAGCATGGGTGGGTCCCAGGAAGTCACCGACGGTACATTAATAAATCCCATTGCAGTGCCCCGGATAGCTGAGCTAACGTCAGATGAAATACAAATTGGCTTCGACCCACACTGCATGCCTGAGTCCGACTGAGGTTTTTTAATTATTAGTCACAGGCAGGTACAACTCCGCAATGGGAAGTCTGTGTGCACCAACAGCATTGGTGGGTCCCAGGAAGCCACCGACGGTACATTAATAAATTCCATTGCAGTCCCCTGGATAGCTGAGCTAACGTGAGATAAAGTACAGGTGGACTTCAGCCAACACTGCATGCCCTAGTCAGAGTGGGTTTTTTTTAATTAATAGTCACAGGCAGGTAAAACTCTGCAATGGGAATTCTGTGTGCACCCACAGCATGGGTGCCTCCCTGGAACCCACCGGCAGCACATAAACAAATCCCATTGCAGTGGCCCGGACAGCTGAGCTAACGTCAGATAAAATACAGGTGGGCTTCGGCCCACACTGCATGCCCGAGTCAGACTGGTTTTTTTTAATTAATAGTCACAGGCAGGTACAACTCCGCTCCAGGAAGTCTGTGGGGACCCACAGCATGGGTGGGTCCCAGGAAGCTACCGACGGTACATTAATAAATACCATTGCAGTGCCCTGGATAGCTGAGCTAACATCAGATAAAATACAGGTTGGCTTCGGCCCACACTGCATACCCGAGTCAGACTGTTTTTTTTTTTAATTAATAGTCACAGGCAGGTACAACTCCGCAATAGGAAGTCTGTGTGGACCCACAGCATGGGTGGCTCCCTGGAACCCACTGGCGGTACATAAATAAATCCCATTGCAGTGGCCCGGAAAGCTGAGCTAACATCAGATAAAATACAGGTGGGCTTCGGCCCACACTGCATGCCCTAGTCAGTCTGTTTTTTTTTTTTGTTATGGCCAGATACGTAGAACACCGCAATGGGTAAATGTAGTGCACCCATACTATGCACAGACTCCTGTAATATTCCTGTTGCAAAGGTATAAGCTGACCCCACTAATAGTTATGTTGCAGAAGTCTAAGGAGACCCCAGTAACATTTCAGTAGTAACAGTATAGACAGCCCCCTGTAACATTTCCATAGCAGAAGTATAGGCATAGCTCAGTATTGGTAACATTTCAGTGGTAACAGTATAGACAGACCCCAGTAACATTTCAGTAGTAACAGTATATACAGACCCCAAAAACATTTCAGTTGCAGCAGTATAGAAAGACCCCAGTAACATTTCAGTTGCAGCAGTATAGAAAGACCCCAGTAACATTTCAGTTGCAGCAGTATAGACAGACCCCAGTAACATTTCAGTAGCAGTAGTGTAGGCAGAGCCCAGTAACATTTCAGTAGTAACAGTATAGACAGGCCTTAGTAACATTTCAGTAACAGTATAGACAGACCCCAAAAACATTTCAGTTGCAGCAGTATAGACAGACCCTAGTAACATTTCGTTTGCAGCAGTATAGACAGACCCCAGTAACATTTCATTTGCAGCAGTGTAGGCAGAGCCCAGAAACATTTCAGTAGTAACAGTATGAACAGACCCCAGTAACATTTCAGCAGTAACAGTATAGACAGACCCCAAAAACATTTCAGTTGCAGCAGTATAGATAGACCCCAGTAACATTTCAGTAGCAGCAGTGTAGGCAGAGCCTAGTAACATTTCAGTAGTAACAGTATAGACAGACCCCAGTAACATTTCAGTAGCAGCAGTGTAGGCTGAGCCCAGTAACATTTCAGTAGTAAGAGTATAGACAGACCCCAGTAACATTTCATTTGCAGCAGTATAGACAGACCCCAGTAACATTTCATTTGCAGCACTATAGACAGACCCTAGTAACATTTCAGTAGCAGCAGTGTAGGATGAGCCCAGTAACATTTTTTTAGGAGCAGAAGTATAGGCAGACCCCAGTAACATTTCAGTAGTAACAGTATAAAAGCAAAAAGTTGTCAGCAGCACAATATGAGTACCATATGGTTTGAACAGGTATCCTGCACGCCCACTTAATGGGTTTGGGATCCAAGCCAAGCCGCTCTTTAGTACAAATGTTGATGAAGTAGTGGAAACAGCAGATCAAGGTTCTAGTAGTAACAGTATAGACAGTCCCCAGTAACATTTCATTTGCAGCACTATAGACAGATCCCAGTAACATTTCAGTAGCTGCAGTGTAGGCAGAGCCCAGTAACATTTCAGTAGTAACAGTATAGACAGACCCCAGTAACATTTCAGTAGCAGCAGTGTAGGCAGAGCCCAGTAACATTTCAGTAGTAACAGTATATACAGACCCCAGTAACATATCATTTGCAGTAGTATAGACAGACCCCAGTAACATTTCAGTAGTAACAGTATAGACAGACCCCAAAAACATTTCAGTTGCAGCAGTATAGACAGACCGCAGTAACATTTCATTTGCAGCAGTATAGAAAGACCCCAGTAACATTTCAGTAGCAGCAGTGTAGGCAGAGCCCAGTAACATTTCAGTAGCAGCAGTGTAGGCAGAGCCCAGTAACATTTCAGTAGTAACAGTATAGAGAGACCCAAGTAACATTTCAGTAGTAACAGTATAGACAGACCCCAAAAACATTTCAGTTGCAGCAGTATAGACAGACCCCAGTAACATTTCAGTAGCGGAAGTGTAGGCAGAGCGCAGTCACATTTCAGTAGTAACAGTATAGACAGACCCCAGTAACATTTCAGTAGTAACAGTATGAACAGACCCCCAAAACATTTTAGTTGTAGCAGTATAGACAGCCCCCAGTAACATTTCAGTAGCAGCACTGTGGGCAGAGCCCAGTAACATTTCAGTAGTTAGAGTATAGACAGACCCCAGTAACATTTCATTTGCAGCAGTATAGACAGACCCCAGTAACATTTTAGTAGCAGCAGTGTAGGCAAAGCCCAGTAACATTTTAGTAGTTACAGTACAAACAGACCCCAGTAACATTTCATTTGCAGCACTATAGACAGACCCTAGTAACATTTCAGTAGCAGCAGTGTAGGATGAGCCCAGTAACATTTTTTAGGAGCAGAAGTATAGGCAGACCGAAGTAACATTTCTGTCGCAGAAGTATAGGCAGATACCTGTAGCATTACTGTGGTAGAAGTATAGGCAGGCAGACCCGAGTGACATTTCTGTAGCAAGAGTGTAGGCCAACCCCTTGGCCTACACTCTTGGCCCTTGCCTACACTGTAATCCAAAATTACTTGGATTACAGTGTAGGCGAGGGCCCAAAAAATTGCTGTACCAACAGTACAAATGTACCCCAGAAAAATTGCTCAGCCCAGAGGGCAGGTGAAACACATTAGTATTTTAGCTTACTGTGGCTTAATTCGTAACAGAGCCTGGAGGCAGCCCTGTTAAAAAAGTTGGTTTATGTTGAACTTTCAATGCTTTAGTTATAAACGTAGAAATATTGTTTGACAAAAGTTATATGAGCCTTTTGGCCCACAGAAAAATTGGCACTTCAGCGTGATGACAGGATTTTTCAGGAGGAGGAGCAGGAGCAGGAGGACTAATATCATACACAGATTGACAAAGTCAAATGTCCCCTTTTTTTACGGTGATAGAGAACAATGCTTGCATCTGCGTTTGCAGCAAAAAGAATCTTTAGGTACCGCTGCTCTCCGCTGGTAGAGAAGAGAAGTCTGGGGATATCAAGGCTTTGTTCATCTTTATGAGTGTAAGCATGTTGGCACTGTCGGTTGACAGGCGGGTACGCTTATCCGTGATGATTCCCCCAGCTGCACTAAACACCCTCTCTGACAAGACGCTAGCGGCAGGGCAAGCAAGCACCTCCAGGGCATACAGCGCAAGTTCGTGCCACGTGTCCAGCTTTGACACCCAGTTTTTGTACGGAGCAGAGGTGTCACGGAGGACGGTGGTACAATCGGCTATGTACTCCCTCACCATCTTTTTACAGTGCTCCCTCCGACTCAGCCTTGACTGGGGAGTGGTGACACTTGTTGGGGAGCCATAAAGCTGGCATAGGCCTTGGAGAGTGTTCCCCTGCCTGCGCTGAACATGCTGCCTGATATCCGCACCTCCCCTGCTACTTGGTCCTCGGAACTGCGCCTTCTGCCACTAGCGCTGTCAGATGGGAAGTTTACCATCAGTTTGTCCACCAGGGCCCTGTGGTATTGCATCACTCTCGAACCCCTTTCCTCTTCGGGAATGAGAGTGGAAAGGTTCTCCTTATACCGGGGGTCGAGCAGTGTGTACACCCAGTAATCCGTAGTGGCCAGAATGCGTCTAACGCGAGGGTCACGAGAAAGGCATCCTAACATGAAGTCAGCCATGTGTGTCAGGGTTCCTGTACGCAACACATCGCTGTACTCACTAGGAAGATCACTTTCTGGATACTCCTCCACAGGCCATACACGCTGAAATTGGTGCAAAACTGCTCCTAGCAGCCACAACAGTAATGCGCACTGTTCTCAGGACCCTGCCCTGATTGGGAAAAAATGGTGCCTCTCCCACCTGAGGAGTTTTTCGTGACCAATGCCCAACCTTTGGAAAGTTCCCGGGGTCCGGGTGATGAGGCTGGGGACTTCCGGCAACTGTCTCAAGAGCTTTCAGTGGGTGAGGAGGTCGATGATGATGAGACACAGTTGTCTATCTGTGAGGTAGTAGTAAGGGCAGTAAGTCCGAGAGAGGAGCAGCCAGAGGATTCAGAGGAAGAGCCGCTGGATGATGAGGTGACTGACCCCATCTGGTTCGCTAAGCCAACTGAGGAGAGGTCTTCAGAGGGGGAGGCAAGTGCAGCAGCAGGACAGGTAGGAAGAGGCAGTGGGGTGGCCAGGGGTAGAAGCAGGGCCAGAGCGAAGACTCCCCCAACTGTTTCCCAAAGCACCCCGTCGTGCCAAGCCACCCTGCAGGGGCCTAGGTCTTGTTTTTCAGGGGCCTAGGTGTGGATGTTTTTCAGTGAGAGCGCGGACGACCAACGAACAGTGGTGTGCAACCTGTGTCGCGCCAAGATCAGCCGGGGAGCCACCAGTACCAGCCTCACCACCACCAGCATGCGCAGGCATATGATGGCCAAGCACCCCACAAGGTGGGACGAAGGCCGTTCATCGCCTCCAGGTCGCACCACTGCCTCTCCCCCTGTGCCCCAACCTGCCTCTCAGATCCAACCCCCTTGTCAGGACACAGGCACGAGCGCCTCCCGGCCTTCACCCACACCCTCACCTCCACTGTCCTCGGCCCCATCCAGCAATGTCTCTCAGCGCAGCATCCAGCTGTCGCTAATACAAGCGCAAATACGCAGCCACGCACTCGCACGCTCAAGCTTTAAACGTGCACATTGTGAAATTGATCAGCCTGGAGATGCTGCCGTACAGGCTTGTGGAAACGGAGGCTTTCAAAAACATGATGGTGGTGGCGGTCCCAAGCTACTCGGTCCCCAGTCGCCACTATTTTTCCCGGTGTGCCATCCCTGCCCTACACCAGCACGTCTCCCGCAACATCAATCGTGCCCTCACCAACGCAGTTACTGGGAATGTCTTCTTAACCACGGACACGTGGAAAAGAACTAGCGGGCAGGGCCACTATATCTCCCTGACGTTACATTGGGTGAATTTGGTTGAGGCTGGGACCGAGTCAGAGCCTGGGACCGCACACGTCCTACCCACACCCAGAATTGCGTGTCCTTCCTCGGCTCTGGTATCTGCGGCGGTCTATGCCACCTCCTCTAAACCCTCCCCCTCCTCCTCCTCCTACGAACCTCTACCTCTCAATTAAGAAATGTGAGCAGCACGTCGCCAGCAGTCGGTGCGGCGCGGCAGCACAGCGGTGGGCAAGCGTCAGCAGGCCGTGCTGAAACTACTCAGCCTAGGTCACAAGAGGCACACGGCCCCCGAGCTGTTGCAGACTGACATCTAGCTTTCGCCACTGAGCCTCCAACCGGGCATGGTCGTGTGTGGCGGCTCTGCAGCTCGGCAGCCTCACACACATGCCATGCCTTGCCCACGTCTTCAATCTGGTGGTTCAGCAGTTTCTGAAAAACTTCCCGCACTTGTTAGACCTGCTCGGCAAGGTACGCCGCGTCTGCGCACATTTCCGCAAGTCCACCACGGACGCTGCCACCCTGCGGACCCTGCAATATCGGTTTAATCTGCCAGATCACCGGCTGCTGTGCGACATGCCCACATGATGGAATTCTACGCTCCACATGTTGGCCAGGTTGTATGAGCAGCATAGAGCAATAGTGGAATACCAACTCCAACATAGGCGGCTTAGTGGGAGTCAGCCTCCCCAATTCTTTACTAAGGAGTGGGCCTGGATGGCAGACATCTGCCAGGTCCTCGGAAACTTTGAGGAGTCTACCCAGATGGTGAGCGGCGATGCTACAATCATTAGCGTCACCATTCCTCTGCTAGTCCTGCTGAGAAGTTTGCTGCAAGGCATAAAGGCTGACTCTTTGCGGTCGGAACAGGAGACGAGGAAAGAGAGTGTGTCGCTTGATAGTCAGAGCACCCTCATGTCTATATCTCAGCGTGTTTTGAAGGAGGAGGAGGGGGAGGGGGAGGAGCAGGAGGGGGAAGAGACAGCTGGGCCAACTGCAGAGGGTACCCATGCTGCTTGCCTCCCATCTGTTCAGCGTGTATGGCCTGTGGACGAGGAGGAGGATCCTGAAAGTGATCTTCCTAGTGAGGACAGCGATGTGTTGCATACTGGCACCCTGGCACACATGGCTGACTTCATGTTAGGCTGCCTTTCTCGTGACCCTCGCCTAAGACGCATTCTGGCCACTACGGATTACTGGGTGTACACCCTTCTCGACCCCCAGTATAAGGAGAACCTTTCCACTCTCATTCCCGAAGAGGAAAGGGGTTCGAGAGTGATGCAATACCATAGGGCCCTGGTGGACAAACTGATGGTAAACTTCCCATCTGACAGCGCTAGTCGCAGAAGGCGCAGTTCCGAGGGTCAAGTAGCAGGGGAGGCGCGGAGATCAGGCAGCATGTTCAGCGCAGGCAGGGGAACATTCTACAAGGCCTTTGCCAGCTTTATGGCTCCCCAGCAAGACTGCGTCACCACTCCCCAGTCAAGACTGAGTCGGAGGGAGCACTGTAAAAAGATGGTGGGGGAGTACGTAGCCGATGGTACCACCGCCCTTTGTGATGCCTCAGCTCCATTCAACTATTGGGTGTCAAAGCGGGACACGTGGTACAAACTTGCGCTGTATGCCCTGGAGGTGATTGCTTGCCCTGCCGCTAGCGTCTTGTCAGGGAGGGTGTTTAGTGCAGCTGGGTGAATCATCACGGACAAGCGTACCCGCCTGTCAAATGCCAGCGCCGACATGTTTACACTCATAAAGATGAACAAAGCCTGCATTTTCCCAGCGGAGAGCAGCGGAACCTAAAGAATCTTTTTGCTGCAACCGCAGATAAAAGCACTCTTCTGTATAACCGGGAAAACGGGGCATTTCTCTTTGTCAATCTGTTTCTGACATTAATCCTCCTCCTCCTGCTCCTCCTCCTGAAACATCCTGTCATCACGCTGAAGCGCCAATTCTTCTGCGGCCCAAAAGGCTCATCTACATCTACAAAAGTTTTTACAATTTTTCTAAGTTTCAAAAGTATTGAGACTGTTACATGAACCAATTTTTTCAACAGGGCTGCCTCCCGGCTCTGTTACAAATTAAGCAACAGTGAGCTGTATTTTAAAAAAAAATGTTTATGGGTTTCACCTGCCCTCTCGGTTGATACATTTTTCATAGGTACACTTGTACTCTTTGTACACTAATTTTTGGGGCCCACGCCTACACTCTTATCCAATTAATTTTTCCGGCCTTCACCTATGCTCATGGTATCCCAATGTTTCAGAGGTTGGCCTATACTAATACTACAGAAATTTTACTGGGGTGTGCCCGCCTGCCTATACTTCTGCTACAAGAAAGTTACAGGGGTCTGCCTATACTGCTGCCACTTGAATGTTACTGGGGTCTGCCTATACTTCTGCTACAGAAATGTTACAGGGGTCTGCCTATACTGCTGCCACTTAAATGTTACAGGAGTTTGCCTATACTTCTGCTATAATTATGTTACTGGGGTCTGCCTATACTTCTGCCACGTAAATGTTACAGGGGGTCTGCGTATACTTCTGCTACAAAAAGGGTACTGGGGTCTGTCTATACTTCTACTACAGACATATTTATGGGGTCTGCCTATGCTTCTGCTACATAAATGTTACAGGGGTCTGCTTATACTGCTGCTACAGAAATGCTACAGGGGTCTGCCGATACTGCTGCTACATAACTGTTACAGGGGTCTGCCTATACTTCTGCCACATAAATGTTACAGGGGTCTGCCTGTACTTCTGCCACATAAATGTTACAGGGGTCTGCCTATACTTCTGCCACATAAATGTTACAGAGGTCTGCCCATACTGCTGCCACTTAAATGTTACAGTGGGTCTGCGTATACTTCTGCTACAAAAATAGTACAGGGGTCTGCCTATGCTTCTGCTACAGAAATGTTACAGGGGTCTACTTATACTGGGGCAACAGACATGTTACTGGGGTCTGCCTTTACTTCTACAGAAATGGTACTGGGGTCTGCCTCTACTGCTACTACAAAAATGTTACAGGGGTCTGCCTATGCTTCTGCTACATAAATGTTTCAGGAGTCTGCTTATACTGCTGCTACAGAAATGTTACATGGGTCTGCCTATACTGCTGCTACAAAAATGTTACTGGGGTCTGCCTATACTGTTACTACAGAAGTGTTACTCAGCTCTGTCTATACTGTTACAATAGAAATGTTACTGGGGTCTATATGTACTGTTACTACTGAAATGTTACAAATACTGGGCTCTGCCTGTACTGCTGCTAATGAAATATTACAGGGGTCTGTCTATACTGCTGCTACAGAAACGTTACTGGGGTCTGCCTATCCTGTTACTACAGAAATGTTACTCAGCTCTGTCTATACTGTTACAACAGAAATGTTACTGGGATCTGTCTATACTGTTACTACTGAAATGTTACAAATACTGGGCTCTGCCTGTACTGCTGCTGCTGAAATGTTACAGTGGTCTGCATATACTGCTGCTTCATTAATGTTTCAGGGGTCTGCTGATACTGCTGCTACAGAAATGTTATGCAGTCTGCCTATACTATTACTACAGAATCGTTACTCGGCTCTGTCTATACTGTTACAACAGAAATGTTACTGGGGTCTGCCTATACTTCTGCTAATGAAATGTTACTGGGTTCTGTCTATACTGTTACTTCAGAAATGTTACTGGGGTCTCCCTAGACTTCTGCAACATAACTGTTACTGGGGTCAGCTTATACCTTTGCTACAGGAATATTACAGGGATCTGCGTATACTATGGGTGCTACTACTATACTATACGAAAAGGCTTCCCATCGCGGTGTTCTACCTAATTGGGCCTGAAAAAAACCCCAGACTGACTAAGGCATGGCGTGTAGGCCGCAGCCAACATGTATTTCCTCTCACGTAACCTCAGCCAGCCAGGGCACTGCAATGGGATTTCTTTCTGTACCGTCTGTGTGTTCCTGCTAGCCACGCATGCTGTGGGTGCACACAGACTTGCCATTGCGGAGTTGTACCTGCCTGGCACTGTAAAAAAAAAACAGAATGTCTAGGGCATGGCGTGTGGGCCGCAGCCAACATGTATTTCCTCTCACGTAACCTCAGCTATCCGGGGCACTGCAATGGGATCTCTTTCTTTACCGTCTGTGTGTTCCTGCTAGCCACCCATGCTGTGGGTGCACACAGACTTGCCATAGGGGAGTTGTACCTGTCTATCCCCAAAACACTGACAGACTTGGGTAGGGTGCAGAGTGCAGATGGTTTACCCCTTGCATTGTCGATGAGGTATCCGACACCCAAACAGAATGAGTAGTGTGTGGACACATGGAGTCCCTATTGCTATGTCACTCGCAGCACCTTGGGCCACAGAAGGTGTTTGTTGGGACAGAGGCTGACCCAGGGCCCGCTCACATACTTCCCACACCGAGTATTGCTGCATTGTGGAGATGTGTACAAGTGCTAGGCTGGCAGCGGACTCCCCTTTATGCCCATGTTTGCAGCTCCTGACGGAGGTGGCAAAGGATTGGAATGAAGATGGAACATCAATCTATTATCAATTCTCAACAGCATTGTGGGCTATCGCCCACACTTTCTAAGAGGGTTGCTGCCTGGCCCTGCCAACCCTCTGCAGTGTGTGCCTCCGGTTCCTCCTCATGGCAGACGCACTTATAAATAGACATGAGGGTGGTGTGGCTATGAGGCAAGCGTGTGGCATGAGGGCAGCTGTAGGCTGTGCAGGGGCACTTTTGTGTGCGCTGCGGACGCAGGGTCGTGCAGGGAGAGGGTTGGGGGGGGGGGGGGGGGTTGGGCAGCATGTAACCCAGGAGAAGAGGCAGCGGCATGTCCCGCAGGCAGTGCTTGTGCTTGGTTGGAGATAGTGTGGTGCTTAGCTAAGGTGTGCCTTGCTAATGAGGGTTTGTCCGAATTAAAAATTGTTGGGGGGGTTGGGGGGCACTCTTGCCGCTATTGTGGCTTGATAGTGAGATCTGGGAGCCTGAGATGCAGCCCTGCATGTTGCCCCTCGCCTGCCCTATCCGTATCTCTGTCGTTTCCATCACTTTCGTAGCTTTTGCAGATTTGCACAAATGAAAGCCTTAGCGAGCTTCGGTCATATACAAAAATGCTCGAGTCGCCCATTGACTTCAATGGGGTTCATTACTCGAAACGAACTCTCGAGCATCGCGGAAAGCTCAACTCGAGCAACTAGCACCCGAGCATTTTGGTGCTCGCTCATCTCTAGTTATCTCCAATTCATTTTACATCAGTTCATAATTCTCGGTGCTGGTTATCACAGAAGGGTTATTTTACATGCAGCATGGTAGATGTGGAGCCTGTAGATATGGGATTAAAACTAAAAAATTTTAAAGTACAGATGGAAAATCTGCGTTTATTATTAAAAATGTGATAGTAAACATGTTATTTACAACACATTTTGCACAATTTACATAGACTGCACTATTCGCAAGTTAGAAACACGTATCATAGAGTGCATTAATGATATAGAGAAAAAGAACAAAAATGCCTCAGGAGTTGCAAAATATTTTTTGCAGCATCATGCAGGCTCTTTGGAATCATTCAGATTCTGCGGTAGTGAAGCTGTAAAAAAAACTTTAGGAGAAGAGTATTGGGATAAGTTTGTCCTCAGCACAGGGACATTCTGGATATTGAAGTTTGAACTCGCTCACCAGTGGGTTCAATTTTAAAAATGATTTGCTGTATATTTATTAAAGACAAGGGAAAGAAGAAAAAAAAGAAAGAAAAGAAAAAGAAAATGAATTTTTTAGTTTGTTAATTTTTGGTTTTTGCGTGTGACAATCAAGCCTGTGCAAATGTGCACCTTTGAGTTTAACCCCTTAAGGACATGGCCTATTTTGGGCTTAAGGACGCAACGTTTTTCTGTCAACACTGCCGTATTGGGACTTGTTTTTTTGCGTGGCGAACTGTAATTTTTATTGGGGCAATTTTTGGGTACATAGACTATATGGTAAAACTTTTTTTTAATTAAATCGCTGCATTCAGAGTACTATAACTTTTTTATTTTTCCATAAACGGAGCTCTGTGAGGGCTTATTTTTGCGAGATGAGCTGTAGTTTTCTTTTGTATCATTTTGTGGTGCATACAGCTTTTTTTGATCCCTTTTATTGCTGAAAATTAGCATTTTGCCTGTTTTTTTAGCGTTTTTTCACGCTTTTTGCTGGGCATGATCAACTTATTGCAAGTGTTGGTATGGATATGACGATACCAAATATGTGGAAAGTTTTTTTTTTATGCTAATATGAGAAAAAGCCCAAAGAGAGGGTCTTTTACAATTTTTTTAACATTTTTATTGGTTGTACATTATTTTTATCTGTTTTTTTTACACCATTTGTGTCCCCCTGAGGGACTTGCACCATACCAGCTCTGATCGCTATGATAAGGCATTGCAGGACTTCTCTCCTGCAATGCATTATCGCTTATTGCAGCGATCATAGGCAAAGGCTATACAGGACGCCGGTATCTGGCATCCTGTTGCCATGGCAACTAGCCAAGCTCTCTGCGCTCCCTCTGTGAACCCTTCCCATGCTGCGATCTACATAGATTGTGGCAGGGAAAGGGGTTAACAGCAGAGGGAAACATCTCCAATGCACCCCTGCTGTAGGGGGCTATAGGTGACAGCCGGCTACCGCTGCTGGATAGCGTGGGATCTCTTCTGATCTCGTGTTATGCTTATGACTTAAGGGTACGTCCGATTGCGGAAACTACAATGTTAGTTGTAATCAAGAAATAAGTGTCTTTCAAGAAGCATCTGAGCGTAGACATGGTGGTATACTAGGTATTATTGTATCTTGACACCACCAGAAGCTAGGGGTTTGACAGGGAAAATGCCCCTCTCACACTCCTAGCTCCCGATAGGGTCAAGGCTGGAAGGTCCTAGCATCACAGGTTACATTGATGTGTGCCTGCCCTGCAGCCTTCGACTGAGGGTTACTATTCTTCTTAGGCTTACATTATGAGCAATGAATGCTGCCATGTTACCGCTGTACATGGCAGCATTAACATCTCATAATGTAAGCCTAAGAAGGACACAAATCCTCAGCGTAAGGCTGCAGGGCAGGCACACATCAATGTACACGCTGCACTACTGTCAGGCCGCTTCAAATGCTGCAGCAGGCCCTGCTTGTTGTCCACTGCCCGGACAGCCAGCTGGTCGCCGACACCTCTCTACTGTGTCCCGGGATCTGGCTGTCAGCTCTGTGCCGCCCGCTGCCTCCGTGCTCCATGATGCCTGCTCCCCCGCTCACTGCTACCACTGTGCTCCTTGACAGACACTCACCCGATCAGTGCTCCAATTGCTGGTACAGTCTGCGCTTGTGCTTCTCCCTCGGGGAAGCCCCTTTTTGGGATTCCTTAGTGGCTTTTCAGGATCTACAGTCCAACCAGCTGTACGGCCAATCAGGTACAGGGGGCATCACCCCCTGTCAATTTTGGCTCCACCAGGACTACCTAGTGGTCTCAAGATACAATAATACTGTTACACTTTACCAACCATTTGTAATTTTATGATTTTTTTGGAAAGAAGAACCGAAATGTTTTTAAAAAGCTGGCTCTTCTCCTTTCCTGTCTTTATTCAAGCCATTTGACTCTGGGTCAGCCTGATCACCTGAAAACCTTCCAACTAAACTGGGGTAAATGCTACTTGCTAATGAGATGAAGATAATGTTGTGTCTTGTATATCTGAACATTCCCAAAGCGTTTGATACTGTGCCGCATAAAAGATTGGTATATAAAATGAGAATGTTTGCTCTGGGTGAGAATGTGTGTAAGAGGGTAAGTAACTGGTCAGTGATAGAAAGCAGAGGGGGGTTATAAATGGTACATACTCTGATTGGGTCACCGTTTCTAGTGGGGTACCACAGGGGTTGGTTTTGGGCCCTATTCTTTTTAATATGTTTATTCATGACCTGGTAGAAGGATTGCACTGAAAAATAGCAATATTTGCAGAGGATACAAAACTATGCAAAGAAATTAGTACAAGAGAGGACAGAGTGTGGTTGCAAGAGGGTCTGGATAAAAAAAGTGGCAAATGTTAAACCTCATTTGCCACTTTTTTACACTGATAAATGTAAGGTTCTGCACATGGGCAGAAGAAATACATGTCACCACTGTACAATAAATTGGAAACCATTGGGTAACATTGACATGGAAAACTGGAAAATGCCTTGAATATCTCTGTAGTAGAATCTATTTTCCTTTTCTGTTGGGGGTGAGGAGACATTATATAAGAGGAGTTTTGTCATGGACAGAGGGTATAGCAAGTTACCTGCCACTTTAACCTCCTAACTCATAATACATGTGCTGTATCTGATCTCTAGCACACCAATCCTTCTAATCTATGATGTAGCGAAGTGATAATCTAGTTTCAAATAATTCTACGTAGGACTAGAGCAATAGACATCCCTTCTGATTTGGAATCCGCTGTAGAATTATGATACCATATGGGAAAATACTCACGACAAAATTGAGGTATATGGAAAGTTTTAAAATACTTTCCTGTAATATTACTATGGAGCCCTGCAGCCTATGGTAAGAATACATTTATGTTTCCTGGTTTCATTGAACCCTTTGATATTATAAGAGCAAATTTTTAACCCAACCATGTTGACTAGCTGTGCCAACGCACTCCAGGGGGAAAGAGGAGGTGGCGAGGTGAGGGAGGGGGTCTTGAACAAGGAATAACTGTAACAGCATAAATTCATAATTAAAATACTGAAAAAGAGATAAAAAATACTCGCCAAAGGCGTGCAAGACAAAACAGGCCACAAGGTGTAAGCAACCACTTGTAGGCTGGGTGCACATGTGGCAGAATTTCCGTGCAAACTTTCCACACAGAAATTCCGTCGGCAATCTTAAGCCCAAGACTAATCAACAAAGTGGATGAAGTTTGCAAAAATCTCATACACACGTTGCAGACAGTACCTTGCGGCCAAGAGGCGCTAAATCTGACATGCTGTGCGGAATTCAAAGCCGCGGCATCTCAATTGTATCGTCGGTTCCACTGTGGGCTCTTTTCTCTCTATGGAGATAGATGGCCGCAGTGGAATACAGGCGGACAAGCCGCTTTAAAGGTTCAATGAGAGGGAAAGAAGCGGGGAAGTAATAAAAAACTGTGTAGGGTTATGGCAAGTTGAAAAAGGGGAAATAAAAAAGGGGTTCATGAAGAGAATAGGAAAATGCTGAAGACTTTACAAAGAGAAAGAGAGAAGTGAGGATGAATATATTAGAGTTAGAAGAACCATATGACTCAATTGGTACTCCAAATTCCAGATCCAGAAACCTGCTTTAGCCAACTTAAAAAAGCAGCCCAACTGGTACAGCCAAGAGATGAGGCACCACCTGCTGCAAGGTGAAGGTGAACTGCTCTGTCAGTTGTAGTGTGCGCCTAGTTAGGTCCGAGAGGATCTACACTGATTCTTTAGGCCCACTGTTTCGGGAATGCTTTTAATGTGCAAGGCATTTCTACTAGGGTGATTTTCTATACCCTCAATATGTGATAGAATACCTGATATTTGAAGAGTGTTCAATTCGATGACCTCCCTATGTTTCTCTATCTGAAAGAAGATGGTTTCCTGGGTTTTCTCCATCTCCTCCACCCTGTGCCCCAAGTGTTTTGTCTCCATCTTGAAAGCCTCCAACTAATTTTTATAAGTCTGTTCCAAGCAGAACACATATTTCTCAAAGTCTACTCTGGTAGGGAGAGCCTGTAGGTGCATTCAAGTCACATTCCTCTATAGCAAGGGGGATGACAAGGCAAGGCTAGGTGAAGATCTGGTATTAGAACGAGTGGCGTAGCCCATTGAGGAAGGTACAGGATCCTTGCCCAGAGGTTGTGACCTGAAAAAAATGTTGAATGCCAGAAATATTAACAGGAGGGGCTGGGGTAGTAGAATATTTATTAGAACGACATCCTATAGTCAAAGTGTAGGAGGGAGAGATCTTAGTTATGTGCGTAATCCAGGCAGAAGCATTTTAAGAAGTTGTGAATTCATCTACATTTTATAGGGAAGCTATTTCCCAGGGAGCATGGTTATAGCTAATAGAGAAAAAGACAAGGAGAGTCCAAAAATGCTGAGTCAGATGCCCTATAAAGCACTATAGAAAGGGATTACTACTGATAATGGCTGAACATATATTGAAAATGTGGTAATGTGCTGGTGTGAGGGTGGTCACTAGATCACAGCAGAGACTCTGCCACATGGGCAATAGTATTGTAGGTCACTAGAGATGGGTATATAGAGCAAGTACACCGATTGTATCAAAGTAATGCTGCCATCAATGGTACATATGGTGTAAAAAACTGTACTGTGGGGCAAGCTAATAAAAATTAAGGCCTGACTATCATCATTAAAATAACCGTGTATGGATATGTTTAATTGCAAGACACAGACAGTGCACAAGACAGGGGGCTGCTGAAGTAATATACCAGAATTTGTAGAATTATTTGAGGGTAGAGTTTTTTTCCCAGGAGACCTCCCACTTTGTAGCTTACAGTATGCCACTCACTGGTTGCCAACTGATAAAGTGTATCTGAAGCTCAACTCCCTGTGTCCTCCATCTGACAGCCTGGAAGTCCATGCAAATGTCCTCAGGGCTCCATTTCCGGTACTGATGGGGCATAGTGGTAACCCAACCAGATGATGTGGGTAGTTTCTAGATACCTGCAGACTCTTCCAGCAGCCAATCACTGACAAAAGGCCCCTCTGGAGAGTAAGCAGCACCCCCACCACTGTCGTTTCAAATCCAAGATGGTGCCTCGACTGACAGCAACTGACTCTCAGCACTGATGGAAGTCCCACCTGCCACTCCTGATGTTTAACCACTGTCAAAGGGTCCTGGGTGAAGTTTTCAGATCCCTCCTTGCTGAACCTCGTAGTGTAGAATGGGGTCCAAGCCACCTGATCTCCGACTCCAGGTTTAACACATAAGGCAGAAGTCCCCGGGTCTAGTAGACCCTAACAGGCCACTTCTATCACCCAGCTCAGGTACGACCAAAAGCACCCCAAGAGACTTCACCAGATAAGCGCCGGGCACTCTGTGTTATGTGGGGTCTGGATGATTCCTCCAGAGAGCTGGATGCAATAGATAGTGAGGAGCAGCAAGAGGGCTGACTTGCTACATGTTTGTTTTCTCCAGAGGTGAAGCCACACCGCCTTGTCTTTTTTATACAAGAGTATCTAAATACATATATTCTCGTATATATTCACAGAAATTTTGAGTCATTTTCTGTATTATTATACTGCTAAAAATCAACAAAAACTATTGTTTAAAAAAAACAAAACATAGTTACAGAATTAATGATTAATAGATATTAGAGAATTTTTGGTCAATATTTTCATAAAGGCTCCTTTCACTTTATTATTCCTCAGGCTGTAGATGAAAGGATTTAGTACTGGAGTTCCAACACCATAAACTAAAGCAATATATTTCAGGGAAGAAGAAAATCTCGCCTGCCCCATGTACATGGTCAAACTTGTCCCATAAAACATCAGTACCACAGTGAGGTGGGAAGCGCAGGTGGAGAAGGCTTTAGATCTACCCCCCGCTGAATGGATCTTTAATACAGAGATGATGATACAAATATAAGAGACAACAATAAATAGAAGTGGTGATATCAGAAGAACAAAATTTGAATACATCATAAATGTTTTAACCGTGGTGAGGTCCCCACACGACAGCTCGAGAACCACTAAAATCTCACAAGCAACATGGTTTAATGGGTTTTTACTGCAGAATACAAAAGTTTGTATAATGTTTGGGATAAGAGTTGCAATGAAACTTATTAACCACATAATGGCAGTGATACAATTACATAGCCTCCAACTCATAATGACAGTGTAATGTAAGGGGAAGCATATAGCTATATATCGATCATAGGCCATCACAGCCAGTAATATATTTTCAGCTACACCTAGAAAATAACCAAAGTTCATTTGCATCAAGCATCCGGTGACAGAAATTGTCCTTGTCTTAGAAAGCAAATCCAGTAGAATTTTTGGTAAAGAGCATGATGTGTAGCCTAAATCAATAAAAGACAAATTACAGAGGAAATAATACATCGGAGTGTGTAACTGAGGACTGACGATGATGGTGAAAATCAGAAAACAGTTCCCCAGGATGGTCAATATATACATGATAAAGAACAAGACAAACAGTAAAATGCAAGCCTGAAAGTTCTGAGTAAACCCAACCAAGATCAGTTCTGTCAGCAAGGTCTGGTTACCATAATCCATGTTACATATATACAAAAAAAGTCACAGATTTGGTGTTACTATTAAAAAATTTCAACTTTTTATCACAAAAGTCTAAATTTCAACTTTGCAGATTCCCAACAGACAGCAGAATCAAAGACATGATTTCCTCCTACTGCCGCGGTTCTTGGTTCTTCATTCATGAAATCAAACCTAAAACTCATCAATGATTCTGTCTTGAGAAAATTCTAAATTTACATCAAACATAAGTCAGTTTATAACCAATTGAGCCTTAAAAAAATATATTAACACAGCAAAAATTGGGTATAATTGTTTGTCAATAACTTATATGAAATTCTACATTCTAAATGTTCTGTTGTCAATGAAACACAGTAAAATTGAACGCTCTTAGTAAATGTTTAGAGACATTCGACTATTTCCACTTTTCTAAGTCGTTCAGTAAATCACTTTCTTATTTGTGTTTGCTTTGAGCATTAAGTCTTCCGGGGAACTTTCTTATGGAAAGTTATTTGCAAAAAGCTTTTAGCTGTACGAAACTTTTTTCTAAAAAATTACATGAAAGTTTCAATAAGTCAATATTTAGGGCAAAGTCAATCTTGGGGCCACCAAGAATCCATCAACCTGCACTAAAGATCTGAAAGTCTACTCTTTGTCATTGGTGATTTTTTCCCCACAAAGTTTAGACTAAATCCTTGACTATTGACATCAGTGTATGAACACATAACTGACACACTGTATATGTACACACTATATTACATTACACCACGTGTGTGGGTTCTATGAGCTGAAAGTCTTTTTCTACATCAAAACGTTTACACAATATCCTGACCTATTCCACCTCATTATATGAATTTGTAATTCATCCACTCAATCACATGGTTTATATGTACTCTATATTATATATTTATTGTAAAAAACAATCCCTCCTGTAAAAGGAGTTGTCCAAACCAAGTGAACATCTCTATGTGTCATTGTAATGTTGATATAATTAAGTGATTACATTATCAACAAAAGGGTCAATTATTGAGGAAAACTGACCCATTGAAGGGAAGCTCTATTACCCTGTCGTACCACCTCTAGCTTGGATACAAGATGTTATACAGGCAGGCATGAAGGCTGTAGTACCCTGTTGTACCACCTCTATCTTGTATACAAGATGTGATACAGTTGGTCATGGTAGCTCTAGTACTCTGTTCTACCACCTCTAACTTGGATACAAGATGAGAAATGGTCGGCCATGGAGGCTCTAGTACCGTCTTGTACCGCTTCCAGCTTGGATAGACGATGTGATATGGGCAGGCATGGAGGCTCTAGTACCCTGTTGCACCACCTCTAGTTTGGATACAAGATGTGATATGGTTGAGCATAGAGGCTTTAGTACCATGTTGTACAGCTTCTAGTTTTTATATACGATGTGATACAGGTAGGCATGGAGACTCTAGTACCCTGTTGTACTGCCCTTAACTTGGATACAAGATGTGACATAGGTGGGCATGGAGGCTCTAGTACCCTGTTGTACAGCTTCTGATTTTGTTACACAATATGACACAGGTAGGCATCGAGACTCTAGTACCCTGTTCTACAGCCTCTAGTTTTGATACACAATGGGACACAGGCAGGAATCGAGACTCTAGTTCACTGTTGTACTGCCCCTATCTTGGATATAAGATGTGATATGGGTTGGCATGGAGGCTCTAGAATCCTGTTGTACAGCCCCTAGCTTGGATTTAAGATGTGATACAGGCCAGCATGGAGGCATACAGGTTCTGCGGCATATTAGTCAACTTTTGTTGTAACAGAGCCTCTAGATCTTGTAAACTCATAGGCTGTCAAATTTGGTATCTCGGAATGTCCACTAAAGGATCAATTGGTGATAAATGTGGTGACCAGGCAGCCACGGAAGAGTGACAATTTTGTGGAGGCTTCCTGTGACCCCCTTGTGTGTGCCGCTGAGCATTATCCTGCTGTCTCTTGGAAGCTGTCATGATAAGAACACATGTGGCTGCAGGATGTCCTGAGCATATCACTGTGCTGTCATTGTCCCTCATACCACTACCAGGGGTGACTGACTCTCATATACAGAACAGATAATGTCTATTAGTCACCACATTACAAGTTTGAACTATACAGAAATAAATCTTGGGAACCCCCAAAATTTAAAACCTTAATGATCTCTCTGTGCACCAATTTCCACTGAGTTTCTTTCCATACATAGTGGTCATCATGAACTATAAATACATCAGTGTACCATATGGAAGAAATTCAGGCAGGTGGGAACTTGAAATATTGTGAATAAAAAACTCCTCTTTATTAGAATCTGTGCATATTATGATCACAAGTCCGGAGGGCGCGTTTCAGCCCGCCTTGAGCCTTGATCACCTCTCACGTACATCACTACTTGCCTACTTAAATAACAAATCTAATTAAAAACATCACCTGATCATTAATCCCTTATTAACTTTCTTATGGATTTTCCACCCCGTTCCCTAGGGGTACGAATTAATCATATTATCTATATGTAATCAAATGGATATATAAACATGGATAAATCTATACAAATATATGCCCAGAATAAATAAATAAATTGTTAATACACAGAAACAATGAGTGTGTCATTCTCAGTGGAACATTATTTTATATCGATCTAACGTATACGCATTGTAGATAGTGAATACATTACAATGGACATAATTTAATATAATTGCCCTGTAACACAGCCTAAACAATTATTTCACTATATTATAATAATATATGATCTAAATCAATTTTTATCGTGAATTACATATGTGCCTTAGGCTACATTCCCACGAACGTATATCGGCTTAGTTTTCACGCCGAGCCGATATACATTGTCCTTGTGTGCAGGGGGGGGGGAGGATGGAAGAGCCAGGAGCAGGAACTGAGCTCCCGCCCCCCCCTCTGACTCCTCTCCACCCCTCTGCACTATTTGCAATGGGGAGAGGTGGGTCAGGGGCGGAGCTGAGTTCTGAGAATTAGCCCCGCCCCTGCCTCTCTCCATTGCAAATAGTGTGGAGGGGCGGAGAGGAGGCAGAGAGGAGGCGGGAGCTCAGTTCCTGCACAGCATGTGCACAGCATGTGAAAAATGTTATGTCGGGTGTACAACCCAAAAATTGAGAACACGGATAACTGAGCATGTCAGGAACATTAAAAACAATAATGCAGAACAGTCTGGTGCTGTTAGACATTTTTTAGAAGAGCATGATGGAAGCCTAAAAAATTTCTCATACTTTGGTATTGAAAGAGTCAAATGTAAAAACAAAGGAAAACAGAATGTGGATAAAGTACTTGTCCTTAAACGGGAGGGCTACTGGATTTTAACCCCAGATACGAGATATCCAAAGGGCTTCAATTCCAAGACTGATTGATTTATTATTTATATATATTCAATTAACACCATCTAATAATGAATATTAACTATTTGAGATTACAAGAACATGATGAAACATCTAATTAATGAAAATAAGATATTATGACTAACTGCAAGTGTTTTTTTTGCAATTAAATTGTTGTCTTATAATATGAAAAAGTTAATATTTATTTTTGATAAATTACCTTCAACTATGAAGTTATAATAGATTATGCAATTCATAGAAAAGTTATATTAGAGTTAATGAGAAATAAATTTCAAATTTTTTTTCCATAAATTTCGTTAGAATTGCTGATCACATTACGAATTAATAATCTTTTTTGCTATTAAATTGTTAGTTTATTATATAAAAAAGTAAATATTTATTTTTGATAAAATGATTTTACTTATGAAGTTATAAGGGATTATGGAATTCATAAAAAAGTGACATTATAATCAATGAGAAACAAAATTTGAGGGTTTTTCCATCAAATTTCATTAGAACTGCTGATCATTTAACGAATTTACACTTAAATATGTAGAAATATATATATATATTTTTTTGCAATTGAATTGTTATTTTGCTATATGTAAAAGTAAATAATTATTTTTGATAAATTGCGCTTGGTTATGAAGTTACAAAAGATTATGCAATTCATAAAGAATTGGGGTTTCAGTTAATGAAAAACAAATTCAAAGATTATTTTTTAATATATTTTATGCAAAAAAGTGGAGGTTTAGAAAAGGTCATGCAATTTGGACGTAACATCTATGCGGACCGTTCGTTTTGGCCTTTTTTGCAATAATTACCATAAGCAGTATACAGTCTTGATTTTACTTAATTAAAATGTAATAACTTGTCCCATTTATAGTGAAAACAAAAAAAGGAATGAGGAATAATTACAAAAGGCTAAATTATACAATGAATGATATTCTATTTCTATATAAGGCACATATGTAATTCATGATAAAAATTGATCTTGATCATATATTATTATAATATAATGAAATAATTGTTTAGGCTGTGTTACAGGGCAATTATATTAAATTATGTGCATTGTAATGTATTCACTATCTACAATGCGTATACGTTAGATCGATATAAAATAATGTTCCACTGAGAATGACACACTCATTGTTTCTGTGTATTAACAATTTATTTATTTATTCTGGGCATATATTTGTATAGATTTATCCATGTTTATATATCCATTTGATTACATATAGATAATATGATTAATTCTTACCCCTAGGGAACGGGGTGGAAAATCCATAAGAAAGTTAATAAGGGGTTAATGATCAGGTGATGTTTTTAATTAGATTTGTTATTTAAGTAGACGAGTAGTGATGTACGTGAGAGGTGATCAAGGCTCAAGGCGGGCTGAAACGCGTCATCCGGACTTGTGATCATAATATGCACGGATTCTAATAAAGAGGAGTTTTTTATTCACAATACCTCAAGTTCCCACCTGCCTGAATTTATTCTATGTTTGAAAACCACCAGATCGAGTGGCTAATGGAGAATGTGAGTATATGACCCCCGCTACTGAAAGTATATGCCACAAGCATGAATGGATAAAACGAGGTGAGACTGTCTACTTTATAAATACCATGTGGAAGAGGATTAGATGAGCCATCGGAGCCTGTGAAGGGATCGTAAGTGGATTATAGACTTCTTCAGACAAGTTTGTACAGCTGAATGTATCCTAATGAAGCAGAGCTATGAATCACTCTATACTGTGGAGAATAAATACTTACTAATTCTTAAGATCCCGGCTGGAGATGGAGCCAGAAGAACCAGAGATGAACGTGTATTCAACAGAACAACTAGTAGGTTCCTCTGTCCTAACAGAAGAGAACCTGGATCTTCATACATCTACATGTTCCTGAGATAGAGCAGCACTGTGGATTGGACAGCAATCTTTCCTTTCTTCTCATCTTCTTACCTAAACAACATTCAAAGCCTTTTTATCAGGTAAAGGACAAACACCTGAGATTAATTACTGTAATTACTGAACTCCCATCTAACAGGATGCTAATTAATTGCCAATAATTAGTTCCCAAATGTAAATGAAGAAACAGTCTCCAGTGGACCCGGCAGAACAGCAGTAACCTCTACATGACGGCATCCAACTCCTCAGTTATACAATATTTCCTCATTGATTTCATTTAGTTTTCTTTTTCAACAAAAATTTTTCTTTAGATCATTATCCACACTCTAACTTTTTTCCAGCCATAGGCTTTTGCCATACATTCTAGGAGGGTTGTCGGAGATATGTCCTACCTTTAAAATATGGTAGCATGTAAAGGGAAGGCTGAGATGAAATGCTCACACTGTACCAGACCACCTTACAAGAACAATGTCTTAACTGAGTGCTAATGTTAAATTATTTGTACTACCATTGCAGGTTATCCTCTTTCCACAGGATTGGGAGCAACTTGCCGATCGGTGGGGACTGGGATCTTGCCGACTACCATGTGCCACTCTGCCTGTCACTTCAGGGGCTGCTTCTTCCCTCGCAGTGACGTCACTGCAAATGTAGCACTGGCCAAGCATATGCAGTCAGCGCCTTATTCAATTCAATAGGGCAGATGGAAATCCCCAAACTGCTGAAGATCAGCTATCTTGGCAGTCCCGTTGACAGTGAATGGAGTACTAGTGCTCCATTTAGCCTCCTCCTCACTGTAGAGGGTGAAGTAACCCCATAATGAAGAGGATTTCGGGCATGGAACCCCTATTCTCGAGATCAGTAGTGGTCAAAGCAGTGAGACCTCCACCAATCAGCAAGTTATCCTCTATCCTGTGGATAGGGGATAATTTGCAATTGTGGTACAAACCTTTTAACTATCGATTATAACAGCTCTAGTGGAATGCATCTGTAATGCCAGGTCTACCATAAGGAATTATTGCTAAGATGTGGACCACAAGATCCTTTGTGGGCTGTGGGGTATAAAAGGTCTTTATGCCTCGCATTACGACCTTGTGTGCAGCTGCACCTAGATTTAAAGATTACCTTAAAGCTGTATATCCGTTTTGTCTAGCTTGGGCTCAGACTAATTGTAGGAGGGTATTTTGACTAAGATTAATTGTAGGAACTGCTTTTGGTTAAATTTGCCATGGTTTAAATTTAATTTTGATCAAGGGTTGAAAAGGGTTGAAAATAATTTTAAGGGTTTGTTCTAAGAATGCATTAATTGTAGAGATCCATTCTGGTATCTAAATGAATTTAGGGCTGTTCTGGTTTCCCAACTAACAAATAATAATAAATATTGATGTTAAAAGTTCTACAAAGTTCATAAAATGTCCTTACTGCTGTTCAGCTTGAACCTGCATCTGACATTAGAATCAGGTTAATGGATCCTTTGTAAAACTCATTGAGTGCCCATGACCAATGCACTCTTGTCATGCAGACAGATATCGATCCACCTTGCTGCACATTAATTTGACTTAGGGCTATATCTGGAGACAGCACTTGGAGAACCCCAGTTCTACTCCTTGACCCCTCAGGGTGGGATTTGGTCTTTACTGCAGGGTCACCAAGACATTACTCCCAGAAATAGACTCAGTAGTGTGCCTGCAGATCCTATAGAAGGCCGAGGTGCTGAGGGTACCTCAGGGTGTGAACACAGATGTATCCAGGAGGTGAACTGAAGTCGGGGCAGGTAGCATATGCTTCAGTAAAATAATCAGGCAATAGGTCGGGGCAGGCAGCAGAACGATAGTAGAATCCTGAAACATAGCCAAGGTCAGAGAATACAAAAGGTATCATAGACAGAAGCAGAGGTCTTAACCAAGAGAACACCCTAGCTTGGGCTTTGTCACAATTGTAGTGGAACCAAAATGCATTTTTACATAGATTACAGACAGTTCTCTGATATTTCTTGTTGCGCTGTGTTTAATCTCTCTGTTTTGGTATCTGCTATTTGTGACTTTTGTGGGTGCATAGTATTTCTATGAATGGTATATGAATAGAGATGAGCGAGCACCAAAATGCTCGGGTGCTCGTTGCTCGAGTCGAACGTTCCGCATTGAAGTCAATGGGCGACTCGAGCATTTTTGTATATCGCGGATGCTCGCTAAGGTTTTCATTTGTGCAAATCTTCAAAACCTACAAAAGTGATGGAAACGACACAGATATGGATAGGGCAGGCGAGGGTCAACATGCTGGGCTGCATCTCAGGTTTCCAGGTCCCACTATTAAGCCACAATAGCGGAAAGAGTGAGCCCCCCCAACAATTTTTACTTCGGACAAACCCTCATTAGCAAGGCACACCTTAGCTAAGCACCACACTACCTCCAACTAAGCACAATCACTGCCTGCGGGACACGCCGCTGCCTCTTCTCCTGGGTTACATGCTGCCCCCCCCCCACACACACACACACACGACCCTGCATCTGCAGCGCACACAAAAGTGTCCCTGCGCAGCCTTCAGCTGCCCTCATGCCACACGCTGGCTGCATAGCCACACCACCCTCATGTCTATTTATAAGTGCGTCTGCCATGAGGAGGAACCGCAGGCACACACTGCAGAGGGTTGGCACGGCCAGGTAGGGACACTCTTTAAAAGGGGTGGGGCGATAGCCCACAATGCTGTAGAGAATCAATAAGAAATTGACGTTCAATCTTCATTCCAATCCTGTGCCACCACCGTCAGGAGCTGCAAACGTGGGCATGAGTTACATAGCTATGGGGAATCCATGTGCCCACACAGTATTCATTCTGTCTAGGTGTCGCATAGCTCACTGCAAGGGGAAAGCCATCTGCACTCTGCCCCCTACCCAAGTCAGTCAGTGTCTTTGTGCCAGACAGGTCAAACACAGCGATGGGAACTAAGTGTGCACCAACAGCATAGGTGGGTCCTAGGCAACCCAAGACATAAACAATAAATAAATCAGAGCGGCCAAACATGGCAGACTTGCACCGCACCGACAACATAGGCCTTGGCCCACAGCTTCAGCAATTGTAGGTAGGAAGGGACTTTCACTGGACCCAGGACATAGGCCTCTGCACAAACCCTCAGCAATCGCGGGCCTAGAGCAGACTCTAATGCTAGCGTAGCTGTGAACGTCTCATTAGCGCTGTATTGCTCCTCTAGTTTGTTCCAATGCAGTTCCCCGGATAGCTGAGCTAACATGAGATAAAGTACAGGTTGACTTCGGCCCACACTCCATGCCCTAGTCAGTCTGGCCTTTTTTCATAGTCACAGGCAGGTACAACTCCGCTCTGGGAAGTCTGTGTGGACCCACAGCATGGGTAGGTCCCAGGAAGCCACCGACAGTACATTCATAAATCCCATTGCAGTGCCCCGGATAGCTGAGCTAACGTCAGATAAAATGCAGGTTGGCTTCGGCCCACACTGCATGCCTGAGTCAGACTGAGGTTTTTTAATTATTAGTCACAGGCAGGTACAACTCCGCAATGGGAAGTCTGTCTGCACCAACAGCATTGGTGGGTCCCAGGAAGCCACCGACGGTACATTAATAAATCCCATTGCAGTCCCCTGGATAGCTGAGCTAACATGAGATAAAGTACAGGTGGACTTCAGCCAACACTGCATGCCCTAGTCAGAGTGTTTTTTTTTTTTTAATTAATAGTCACAGGCAGGTAAAACTCCGCAATGGGAATTCTGTGTGTACCCACAGCATGGGTGCCTCTCTGGAACCCACCGGCGGTACATAAACAAATCCCATTGCAGTGGCCCGGACAGCTGAGCTAACGTCAGATAAAATACAGGTGGGCTTCGGCCCACACTGCATGCCCCAGTCAGACTGGGTTTTTTTAATTAATAGTCACAGGCAGGTACAACTGCTCTCTGGGAAGTCTGTGTGGACCCACAGCATGGGTGGGTCCCAGGAAGCCACCGACGGTGCATAAATAAATCCCATTGCAGTCCCTCGGATAGCTGAGGTAACGTCAGATAAAGTACAGGTGGGCTTCGGCCAACACTGCATGCCCTAGTCAGACTGGGTTTTTTTAATTAATAGTCACAGGCAGGTACAACTCCGCTATGGGAATTCTGTGTGCACCCACAGCATGGGTGGCTCCCTGGAACCCACTGGCGGTACATAAATAAATCCCATTGCAGTGCCCTAGACAGCTGAGCTAACGTCTGATAACATACAAGTGGGCTTCGGCCCACACTGCATGCCCAAGTCAGACTGGGTTATTTTAATTAATAGTCACAGGCAGGTACAACTCCGCTCCAGGAAGTCTGTGGGGACCCACAGCATGGGTGGGTCCCAGGAAGCTACCGACGGTACATTAATAAATCCCATTGCAGTGCCCTGGATAGCTGAGCTAACATCAGATAAAATATAGTTTGGCTTCGGCCCACACTGTATACAGCGCTATATATACCGGGGGTCGAGCAGTGTGTACACCCAGTAATCCGTAGTGGCCAGAATGCGCCTAACGCGAGGGTCATGAAAATGGCATCCTAACATGAAGTCAGCCATGAGTGCCAGGGTTCCTGTACGCAACACATCGCTGTACTCACTAGGAAGATCACTTTCTGGATCCTCCTCCACAGGCTATACACGCTGAACAGATGAGAGGCAAGCAGGATGGGTATCCTCTGCAGTGGGCCCAGCTGTCTCTTCCCCCTCCTCCTCCTCCTCTGGCTCCTCCTCCCCCTCCTCCTCCTCCTCCAAAACACGCTGAGATATAGACATGAGGGTGCCCTGACTATACAGCGACATACTGTCTTCCCCAGTCTTCTGTTCCGACCGCAAAGCGTCAGCCTTTATGCTTTGCAGGGAACTTCTCAACAGGCATAGCAGAGGAATGGTGATGCTAATGATTGCAGCATCGCCGCTCACCATCTGGGTAGACTCCTCAAAGTTTCCGAGGACCTAGCATATATCTGCCATCCATGCCCACTCCTCTGTAAAGAATTGAGGAGACTGACTCCCACTACGCCGCCCATGTTGGAGTTGGTATTCCACTATAGCTCTACTCTACTCATACAGCCTGGCCAACATGTGCAGCGTAGGGTTCCACTGTGTGGTCGCACAGCAGTCGGTGCACTGGCAGATTAAACCGATGTTGCAGGGTGGCAGCGTCCGTGTTGGACTTGCGGAAATGTGCGCTGACCCGGCGCACCTTGCCGAGGAGGTCTGACAAGTGGGGGGAGGCAGTGGTGCAACCCGGAGGCCGTGAACGGCCTTCGTCCCACCTTGTGGGGTGCTTGGCTATCATATGCCTGCGCATGCTGGTGGTGGCGAGGCTGGTAGTGTTGGCTCCCCGGCTGATCTTGGCGTGACAAAGGTTGCACACCACAGTTCGTTGGTCATCCGCGCTCTCAGTGAAAAACTGCCACACCTTTGAGCACCTTGGCCTCTGCACGGTGGCTTGGCGCGAGGGGGTGCTTTGGGAAACCGTTGGGGGATTATTCGCTCTGGCCCTGCCGCTACCCCTGACCACCCCACTGCCTCTTCCAACCTGGGGACCGACGAACAGTGGTGTGCAACCTGTGTCGCGCCACCAGTACCAGCCTCACCACCACCAGCATGCGCAGGCATATGATGGCACACGATGGAATTCTACGCTCCACATGTTGGCCAGGTTGGATGAGCAGCATAGAGCAATAGTGGAATACCAACTTCAACATAGGCGGCGTAGTGGGAGTCAGCCTCCCCAATTCTTTACTGAGGAGTGGGCATGGATGGCAGACATCTGCCAGGTCCTTGGAAACTTTGAGGAGTCTACCCAGATGGTGAGCGGCAATGCTACAATCATTAGCATCACCATTCCTCTGCTAGTCCTGCTGAGAAGTTTGCTGCAAGGCATAAAGGCTGACTCTTTGAGATCGGAACAGGAGACGAGGAAAGAGAGTATGTCGCTTGATAGTCAGAGCACCCTCATGTCTATATCTCAACGCGTTGTGAAGGAGGAGGAGGAGGAGGGGTAGGGGGAGGAGCAGGACGAGGAGGAGGAAGAGACAGCTGGGCCAACTGCAGATCGTACCCATGCTGCTTGCCTCCCATCTGTTCAGCGTGTATGGCCTGTGGACGAGGAGGAGGAGGATCCTGAAAGTGATCTTCCTAGTGAGGACAGCCATGTGTTGCGTACTGGCACCCTGGCACACATGGCTGACTTCATGTTAGGCTGCCTTTTTCGTGACCCTCGCATTAGACGCATTCTGGCCACTACGGATTACTGGGTGTACACCCTTCTCGACCCCCGGTATAAGGAGAACCTTTCCACTCTCATTCCCGAAGACGAAAGGGGTTCGAGAGTGATGCAATACCATAGGGCCCTGGTGGACAAACTGATGGTAAACTTCCCATCTGACAGCGCTAGCGGCAGAAGGCGCAGTTCCGAGGGCCAAGAAGCAGGGGAGGCGCGGAGATCAGGCAGCATGTTCAGCGCAGACAGGGGAACACTCTCCAAGGCCTTTGCCAGCTTTATGGCTCCCCAGCAAGACTGCGTCACCACTCCCCAGTCAAGGCTGAGTCGGAGGGAGCACTGTAAAATGATGGTGGGGGGAGTACGTAGCCGATCATACCACCGTCCTCCGTGATGCCTCTGCTCCATTCAACTATTGGGTGTCAAAGCGGGACACATGGCACAAACTTGCGCTGTATGCCCTGGAGGTGCTTGCTTGCCCTGCCGCTAGCGTCTTGTCAGAGAGGGTGTTTAGTGCAGCTGGGGGAATCATCACGGACAAGCGTACCTGCCTGTCAACTGCCAGCGCCGACATGCTTACACTCATAAAGATGAACAAAGCCTGGATTTCCCCAGACTTCTCTTCTCCACCAGCGGAGAGCAGCGGAACCTAAAGAATCTTTTTGCTGCAACCGCAGATAAAAGCACTCTTCTGTATAACCGGGAAAACGGGGCATTTCTCTTTGTCAATCTGTCTCTGACATTAGTCCTGCTCCTGCTACTCCTCCTCCTGAAACATCCTGTCATCACGCTGAAGTACCAATGTTTCTGTGGCCCAAAGGCTCATCTACATCTACCAAAGTTTTTACAATTTTTCTAAGTTTCAACAGGGCTGCCTCCCGGCTCTGTTACAAATTAAGCAACAGTGAGCTGTATTTTTTTAAAAATGTTTATGGGTTTCACCTGCCCTCTCGGTTGATACATTTTTCATAGTTACACTTGTACTCTTGGTACACTAATTTTTGGGGCCCACGTCTACACTCTTATCCAACTAATTTTTCCGGCCTTCGCCTATGCTCATGGTATCCCAATGTTTCAGAGGTTGGCCTATACTAATACTACAGAAATTTTACTGGGGTGTGCCTGCCTATACTTCTGCTACAAGAAAGTTACAGGGGTCTGCCTATACTGCTGCCACTTGAATGTTACTGGGGTCTGCCTATACTTCTGCTACAGAAATGTTAAAGGGGTCTGCCTATACTGCTGCCACTTAAATGTTACAGGAGTTTGCCTATACTGCTACAATTATGTTACTGGGGTCTGCCTATACTTCTGCAACGTAAATGTTACAGGGGGTCTGTGTATACTTCTGCTACAAAAATGGTACTGGGGTCTGTCTATAATACTACTACAGACATATTTTAGGGGTCTGCCTATGCTTCTGCTACATAAATGTTACAGGGGTCTGCTTATACTGCTGCTACAGAAATGCTACAGGGGTCTGCCTATACTGCTGCTACATAACTGTTACAGTGGTCTGCCTATACTTCTGAGAAGGAAATATATATATATCCCTGTAGGTAGAAAAGAAAACACTGGAATATATACATTTATATAGATATAGTTATGTGCCTTTCTTTTTATATGTATACTAACTTTATTCTCATATATACTAACTCTATGAAAAAACTTAATACTTCGCATTATATCAGATATTCCAAAGGCCTTGCAAGGCGAAGACAAAATGTATCTTGAACAAAATGTATTTTAAACACAGCAAAGAAGAACCAGACACAAGGTCGCGTGTACTTGGCTGTTTTCCCAGAAGCGCCATATCAAGATAACGACTGTTTTCACTGTCTCAGGCCAGAAATCCGGACTTCCCATATATGGTTATGCTGTGAATTTCAGCCAATGAGCCCATCACCCATTTTTACTGATGAGACCAAAGGGTATAAGATCTCATGTAATCTGTAATAAAAGAGCGCAGCCATGTCCCCGTGTGAGGAACAATACCAGACCTCCGTATGGTGTCTCTTCTTTACCGCCGGCAACGGGGCAGTTGGGGTGGGCCTGATTGGCGCTGTATGTAAGAATTTCCCTGACAAAATGGCGCCCAACGTAAGTGGGATGGTAAAACCGGAGCCTACAGCGCAATTCACCCGGATCCACGCCACGGGGAAGCCGTCCTGCTGTAAACCGAGCCTGATCAACTCACAGAACTCCAGGTAAGACCAGCATATATTTATGTTGTGTTTTACACTGCGAGTCTTGCAGCGGAAGGGACTATCTGTGTTTTGTGACCGGACGGGTTGGGTTAAGAGTTCTACACGGTAACTCGTGGGCTTCGGGTTTGCCGTCACGGACCACTGACCGTGATATGCGCACCAATCGCCCACCCAGGGACTAGTCATTAGTCTATTTGTACTTTGAAGTTTTAACGTTTTAATGATAGTGGAGATTGTTGTATCTGCAGAATTTTCCTTTCATTTAGTCTCACAAGAGAAGGGACCCTCGGTTGTTTTTCCAGTATATTAGGGGCTAACAATTTGATTTAAGAGGGATGCATTTTGTGAGACAGGTTTCATAAGAGAAGGGACCCTCGGTTGTTTTGCCATATATATCCCAGGCTAACAATTTGATTTAAGAGGGATGCATTTTGTGAGACAGGCTTCATAGGAGAAGGGACCCTCGGTTGTTTTGCCTTATATATGGGGCTAACGATTTGATTTCAGAGGGATGCATTCTGTGAGGCTGGTTCCATAGGAGAAGGGACCCTCGGTTGTTTTGCCGGTATATTAAGGGGCTGACAATTTGGAATTAAGAGGGATGCATTCTATGGAGCGTGTTATTATTATTGTTGTTGTTGTTCTAATATGCGTAAGATCTTATTAAAGAAGACAGAGCCCCTCAAGGGCTGCCGCCGTGCGGATGAATTTGTAAACTGTAAGAAAACTTATGAAAATGTGTAACAAGGACCTGCACGGTAGATTACAAAAAATGGTGTCTGGGAGGGAGGTCTTTAGGACCAAGAAGCACGCCTTAAAAGACCAAGGTTTGCTAGAAAGTGCTGGAGTGAGGAGGAGAGAGAGACAGTCAGAGAAAGTTAAGTATGTACACGTATTAAGAAAGTATCCGTAAGTGAAATGTTGGAAAGTACAGTAAGTGATCAAGAAGGTGTCAGGAGAGTGTCTATTAAAGGTTACATTGGCAGGTAGGGAGAGAAATATGGGGAACAAGCAAGTCGAGAAGAAGGTTACAAAGCATGTGATTTGTTGGCAGAGAGAGAGAGGAAAAGGTGTATAATATGTATAATCCATACTAGGTGGATATATATGTGTATATATGTATATACTGTATGTGTGCAAATGGTTAACTGAGCTTGCTTTTAGGAGAGAAGGGTTGTTTACATAAAGCTGCAGTCTCTGTCTAGTTTTCAAGGTCGGGCGATAACAAAGCGAGAGAAAATGCAATAATAACCCTGGATAATATCTTTGCTTGCTTAAATGGAATGAAAGCTTGAAATTAATTTAATTAATTATACTGTCTTAGTAGGCAGGAAATATAGCAATTTCTAAGGTATATTCTTATTTATACAGGGGTTGAAAATACAAGTTGCAAGGTCCCAGCATATGTGTTAATTATGAGTTCAAATGCAGGGAATAGTTAAACTAAAACTCTATTCAGTCTGTGTGTCATATTCGTAGAGAGATAACAGTTGTTTTGAAAAGGTGGGGGCTTTCAGACTTCACTTTTTGTTCAGGGTCACATACAGAGAAATACAGAGAAAGAAAGACAAGGGGGGCTGAAAGATACCCACAGACTCTAAAATACTTTTAATATAGCATATAATAGCTTCAGTAGATAAGAAAGATAGAATGTCTCAGTCACTCAGCAAACTTTTTCACATAATTTGTCAAAAATAGCGCTCATTCACAATCTCATCTCAATAGAATCATGTACTTTATAACATTATAGCACTCACCTCAATGTTTTTCAACTAATGTATGTTTGTTTGTCAAACTTTTTTTGTCTGTGCATCTGTATGTACTGGTACACCTTCAATGGGGGGTGACGGGGCAGACTTGAGAGCATGGATGGATGAGAGTTAGTGACCAGTGTTCAAATGTGTGATGCAGATATTGACTGGGGATAAAAGTCCCCCCCCCCCTCCTCCATGCATAAGACTTTACTTGTTTGAGATGTGGACGTGCAGACTGTGGAGCTAATATGAAGCTGAGAAGAAAGACGCAAGGAGCCAATATCGAAGGGGTGGAGCTAGATGATGTAAAGGATGTAATGTTTCATCCCTCTTGTCCACAAGGGAGGGGGTGAGGATCTTGAGCAGCTAGTAAAAGTTTTTTTTGTTTGTTTTTTTTCTCTCTCAAATTTGATAAGACATTGCAGGCAGGATCAGATTAATAATGAATTCGCTTAAAGGATATCACATTTCCAATATTAATAGGTGTTTGTAGATTATTCTGCCCCGATGTAACTCATGTCTCTGTTATTGGTGCTACCATTTTACAGGCTTTATCTGCATCCATCAAATCTTTTTACAATGTGATACTACCTTGAACTCGGGTACTATTCTTCCAATTGAGTACCCTAGTTCAAAGGGGGGAGGAGAAGGCATAGGTGATCCAGGTATTGCAAATCAGCCATTTTTAAATTTTAAATTTTTTGCAAGCCATTTTTAAATTTTTTGCAACAAGATTCTGATCTTTTTGAAATAGAATATCATCCTGATTGTCAAGCAGTGATGCAACAAGAAAATTTAAGTTTTAAAAAGTAACTGAAAGCCCTTATTAACAATGCATATTTTGAGTTGTTCTTTATAGATGGTACCAGGGTGATTGACGACTCCACACTGGATATGCAGTGGTCACACAACAAGATGTCCTAAAAGCAGAATCTCTGCCTCCGCATGTCGCAGTACAAGAAGCGGAACTAAAGGCACTCACGGAGGCGCGTAGAGTGGTAGAAGGTAAGACGGCAAACATTTACACTGACTCCCGGTATGCATTTGGCATAGCTCATGATTACGGCCCAACATGGAAGGCCAGACAGTTTTTTACCTCAGCAGGACAGCCAATTAAGAATGGTGCAGCGGTGCAGAGTCTCATGGAGACCCTACTTCTACCTGACAAAGTGGAAAGCTCACACCAATTCCTACACCAGAGAAACAAGAGACAACGCCATCACAGACCACACAGCAAAGGCAGCGGCCCTCAAGCCGTGGAAGAAAAGAAGAATTTAACAATAACTTTGGACTTTGATAAAAACTTGGACTTTGATAACAACTTTGGACTTTGATATGCTAAAGACTTTACAGTTACAAGCCAGCAAGGAAGAAAAAGACAAATGGACTAAAAAGGGACGGCGTATGGCGAACAGTCAACAGCACTTGCCTACCACGGTCCCTGTGCCCCATGATGGCCCAGCTGACGCACGGAAAGACGCACCTCTCAAAGCAGCAATGATGTCGACGCTTGAACGAGGACGGGTGGCTCCTGGGTTTTCTGTAGCTGCTGCATCATTTGTCCAATTTTGCATGATCTTTGCCGTAAAGCAACAGGGCAGAAGTAAATAACACTTGCCTAGACCACTCTACCCATTTCAGGGATTGCAAATTGGCTACACTCAGCTCCCACTTGTTGGGAAGTATGAAAATGTGCTTGTTGTTGTTGATTTCTTTTCAGGTTGGAGAGACCTACTCTGTTACCAAAGTAAATAAGCAGGTAACCGCACAGAAGCTCATGAATGAGGTAATCTGCAGATATGGGGTACCGGAAGTGATTGAGTCAAACAAAGGTACACACTTCACAGGTGAAATAATGCAATACATCATGTCTGCTTTGGGTATATTCCAGACTTTTCACACACTTTACCATCTGCGGAGTAGTGGGAAAGTAGATACAAAAGGCAATGAAGAAAATGGGCAAATTTTGAATTGAGTGTCTTCCATTAATTTTTCTTTTTCTCCGGAGGGTACATGCCACAGTATCAGAGTTTGGGGAATGATTTTCTTGTTAATTTTGTCATAGGCCTCTCCAAGGAATTGTCAATAATGCATTCTGCAGTCTCTGCTTTCCTCCCAGGTCCTATAAATGAGTGTCACAATCTGAAACCAGGTGACAGGGTCTATGTGAAAACGTTTAAGAGAGAAACCCTGTTTGAATATCCCTACCAGATGTTGCTCACCACCCCAACTGCAGTAAAACTCGAAGGAAAGCCCACTTGGATCCACACTTCGCACTGAAAGAACTAATGATCCTGCATATCCTTTACATGCTGTATTGTGGTACAATTCCTCTAACACACACCTTTGACTACTGTACACTAGCCCCCTGTTACAGAACAAATTAATACAATCAAATGTGCAATATGAAGAGTACACTGAGGGTGAGAATTTGACGCTCCAGGTGGTAACTTTGATCCACATGTACACATAGATGCAATAGGAGTGCCAAGGGGGTGCCAGATTAATTTAATTATAGAGATCAGGTTAAAGTAGGTTTTGAGTCCTTATTTGCTATTGTCACTGTTAATAATAATGTAGATTGGATGAATTATATCTATTACAATCAGCAGAGGTTTGTAAACTACACCAGAGATGTTTTACAAGGGTTAGCTGACCAGTTAGGGCCCACTGCATCCATGGCGTTCTAAAATAGAGTGGCCCTGGATATGATTTTAACAGAAAGAGGTGGGGTATGTAACTTCCTGTATGTGTATTATGTGTATTATCCCTTTGATCAAAAAGAGTATGAGTAAGGGACTGGACAATGTGACACCAAAATTTCCCTTGTTTGAAAAAGATGAAGAGCCAGTCCCGATAATGCCAACCACGTACGTTACCAGAAGAATGGAGAAATGTACTAGTACTGCGCCTGCCTCGGTCTTATAAGATGGACTGTCAGTGGACTTCCCATTTGCCTAGGGATAGTGCAGAAGACCTTAGGTTCCGGCGAGGGCACACCCTGTGGGGTGTTAACTTGTACAGATAGAGGGTATGGATGCCCGGAAATAAGCCCAGGGAATCCATGGCCTCCTTCTGAGGTGAGGTAGGGATCCCCCCCTCCTAGGAGTAGGGACTTACGGGCAGTGGAGAAACCCTGACGCAAGGGAGAGGCGACCGAGGAAGAGTGCAAGGTCTGGTGCTTGATCTCCGTATTAAGTTTTTAGGGGGGTTTGAGAAGGAAATATATATATCCTTGTAGGTAGAAAAGAAAACACTGGAATATATACATTTATATAGATATAGTTATGTGCCTTTCTTTTTATATGTATACTAACTTTATTCTCATATATACTAACTCTATGAAAAAACTTAATACTTTGCCTTATATCAGATATTCCAAAGGCCTTGCAAGGCGAAGACAAAATGTATCTTGAACAAAATGTATTTTAAACACAGCAAAGAAGAACCAGACACAAGGCCGCGTGTACTTGACTGTTTTCCCAGAGGCGCCATATCAAGATAACGACTGTTTTCACTGTCTCAGGCCGGAAATCCGGACTTCCCATATATGGTTATGCTGTGAATTTCAGCCAATGAGCCCATCACCCATTTTTACTGATGAGACCAAAGGGTATAAGATCTCATGTAATCTGTAATAAAAGAGCGCAGCCATGTCCCCGTGTGAGGAACAATACCAGACCTCCGTGTGGTGTCTCTTCTTTACCGCCGGCAACGGGGCAAGTGGGGTGGGCCTGATTGGTGCTGTATGTAAGAATTTCCCTGACACTTCTGCCACATAAATGTTACAGGGGTCTGCCTATACTGCTGCCACTTAAATGTTACAGGAGTCTGCCTATACTGCTGCCACTTACATGTTACAGGGGTCTGCCTATACTTCTGCCACGTTAATGTTTCAGTGGGTCTGCGTATACTTCTGCTACAACAATGGTACAGGGGTCTGCATATGCTTCTGCTACAGAAATGTTAGCGTTTTCGCGGCGTTTTTCGCGGCGTTTTTTGCCGCGTTTTCGCTGCGTTTTCGCGGCTTTTCCATTAATTTCCATTGACTTTCATGGGTGCATTAGGAGAAAAATAAGGACACATATGCAACTGACAGTTCCTATGTTAAAAAACGCAACGCAAAAAAAAACGCCAGTGGACAGGAGTACATTCAATTCTAATTGCTCTTGAGAAAAAACGCAAAACGCAAAGAAAAAAAAATCGCCAGTGGGTGGGCGCCCTTAATCGGCTCTGTCTATACTGTTACAACTGAAATGTTACTGGGGTCTATATGTACTGTTACTACTGAAATGTTACAAATACTGGGCTTTGCCTGTACTGCTGCTAATGAAATATTACAGGGGTCTGCCTATACTGCTGCTGCAGAAACGTTACTGGGGTCTGCCTATCCTGTTACTACAGAAATGTTACTCGGCTCTGTCTATACTGTTACAACAGAAATGTTACTGGGATCTGTCTATACTGTTACTACTGAAATGTTACAAATACTGGGCTCTGCCTGTACTGCCGCTGCTGAAATGTTACAGGGGTCTGCATATACTGCAGCTTCATTAATGTTTCAGGGGTCTGCTGATACTGCTGCTACAGAAATGTTACTGGAGTCTGTCTATACTATTACTACAGAATTGTTACTCGGCTCTGTCTATACTGTTACAACAGAAATGTTACTGGGGTCTGCCTATACTTCTGCTAATGAAATGTTACTGGGTTCTGTCTATACTTTTACTTCAGAAATGTTACTGGGGTCTCCCTAGACTTCTGCAACATAACTGTTACTGGGGTCAGCTTAGACCTTTGCTACAGGAATATTACAGGGGTCTGTGTATACTATGGGTGCTACTACTATACTATACCAAAAGGCTTCCCATCGGGGTGTTCTACCTAATTGGGCCTGAAAAAAAAAACAGACTGACTAGGGCATGGCGTGTGGGCCGCAGCCAACATGTATTTTCTCTCACGTAACCTCAGCCATCCAGGGCACTGCAAAGGGATTTCTTTCTGTACCGTCTGTGTGTTCCTGCTAGCCACGCATGCTGTGGGTGCACACAGACTTGCCATTGCGGAGTTGTACCTGCCTGGCACTGTTAAAAAAAAACCAATGTCTAGGGCATGGCGTGTGGGCTGCAGCCAACATGTATTTCCTCTCACGTAACATCAGCTATCCGGGGCACTGCAATGGGATTTCTTTCTGTACCGTCTGTGTGTTCCTGCTAGCCACCCATGCTGTGGGTGCACACAGACTTGCCATAGCGGAGTTGTACCTGTCTATCCCCAAAACACTGACAGACTTGGGTAGGGTGCAGAGTGCAGATAGTTTACCCCTTGCATTGTCGATGAGGTATCCGACACCCAAACAGAATGAGTACTGTGTGGACACATGGAGTCCCCATTGTTATGTCACTCGCAGCACCTTGGGCCACAAGGTGTTTGTTGGGACAGAGGCTGACCCAGGGCCCGCTCACATACTTCCCACACCAAATATTGCTGCATTGTGGAGATGTGTAGAAGTGCGGGGCTGGCAGCGGACTCCCCTTTATGCCCATGTTTGCAGCTCCTGACGGAGGTGGCAAAGGATTGGAATGAAGATGGAACATCAATCTATTATCAATTCTCAACAGCATTGTGGGCTATCGCCCACACTTTCTAAGAGGGTTGCTGCCTGGCCCTGCCAACCCTCTGCAGTGTGTGCCTTCGGTTCCTCCTCATGGCAGACGCACTTATAAATAGACAGGAGGGTGGTGTGGCTATGAGGCCAGCATGTGGCATGAGGGCAGCTGTAGGCTGCGCAGGGGCACTTTTGTGTGCGCTGTGGACGCAGGGTCGTGCGGAGGGGGGTTGGGCAGCATGTAACCCAGGAGAAGAGGCAGCGGCGTGTCCCGCAGGCAGTGCTTGTGCTTGGTTGGAGGTAGTGTGGTGCTTAGCTAAGGTGTGCCTTGCTAATGAGGGTTTGTCCGAAGTACAAATTGTTGGGGGGTTTGGGGGCACTCTTGCCACTATTGTGGCTCAATAGTGAGACCTGGGAACCTGAGATGCAGCCCTGCATGTTGCCCCTCGCCTGCCCTATCTGTATCTCTGTCGTTTCCATCACTTTCGTAGCTTTTGCAGATTTGCACAAATGAAAACCTTAGCGAGCTTCGGTCATATACAAAAATGCTTGAGTCGCCTTTGACTTCAATCGGGTTCGTTACTCGAAATGAACTCTCGAGCATTGCGGAAAGCTCGACTCGAGCAACGAGCACCCGAGCATTTTGGTGCTCGCTCATCTCTAGTTATCTCCAATCCCTTTTACATCAGTTCATAATTCTCGGTGCTGGTTATCACAGAAGGGTTATTTTACATGCAGTAGTGGTAGATGTGGAGCCTGTAGATATGGGATTAAAACTAAAAAAATTTTAAAGTACAGATGGAAAATCTGCGTTTATTATTAAAAATGTGATAGTAAACATGTTATTTACAACACATTTTGCACAATTTACATAGACTGCACTATTCGCAAGTTAGAAACACGTATCATAGAGTGCATTAATCATATAGAGAAAAAGAACAAAAATGCCTCAGGAGTTGCAAAACATTTTTTGCAGCATCATGCAGGCTTTTTGGAATCATTCAGATTCTGCGGTAGTGAAGCTGTAATAAAACCTTTAAGAGAAGGGTATTGGGATAAGTTTGTCCTCAGCACAGGGACATTCTGGATATTGAAGTTTGAACTCGCTCACCAGTCGGTTCACTTTTAAAAATGATTTGCTGTATATTTATTGAAGAGAAGGGAAAGAAGAAAAAAAAGAAAGAAAAGAAAATGAATTTTTTAGTTAATTTTTGGTTTTTGCGTGTGACAATCAAGCCTGTGCAAATGTGCACCTTTGAGTTTAACCCCTTAAGGACATGGCCTATTTTGGGATTAAGGACACAACGTTTTTCCGTCAACACGGCCGTATAGGGGCTTGTTTTTTTGCGTGGCGAACTGTAGTTTTTATTGGGGCAATTTTTGGGTACATGGACTATATGGTAAAACTTTTTTTTTATTAAATCGCTGCATTCAGAGTCCTATAACTTTTTTATTTTTCCATAAACGGAGCTCTGTGAGGGCTTATTTTTGCGAGACGAGTTGTAGGTTTTTTTTGTATCATTTTGTGGTGCATACAGCTTTTTTGATCCCTTTTATTTCTGAAAATTAGCATTTTGCCTCAGTTTTTTTTAGCGTTTTTTTTACGCTTTTTGCTGGGCATGTTCAACTTATTACAAGTGTCGTTATGGATATGACGATACCAAATATATGGAAAGTTGTTTTTTTTTAATGCTAATATGAGAAAAAGCCCAAAGAGAGGGTCTTTTACATTTTTTTTTACATTTTTATTGGTTGTACATTATTTTTATCTTTTTTTACACCATTTGTGTCCCCCTGAGGGACTTGCACCATACCAGCTCTGATCGCTATGATAAGACATTGCAGGACTTCTCTCCTGCAATGCCTTATCGCTTATTGCAGCGATCATAGGCAAAGGCTATACAGGACGCCGGTATCTGGCATCCTGTTGCCATGGCAACTAGCCGAGCTCTCTGCGCTCCCTCTGTAAACCCTTCCCATGCCGCAATCTACATAGATCGTGGCAGGGAAAGGGGTTAACAGCGGAGGGAAACATCTCGAATGCACCCCTGCTGTAGGGGGCTATAGGTGACAGCCGGCTACCACTGCTGGATAGCGTGGGATCTCTTCTGATCTCGTGTTATGCTTATGACTTAAGGGTACATCCGGTTGCGGGAAGTACCCCGCTGTCATGACGTACCCTTTAAGGAGTTAAGGGGAACTACAATGTTAGTTCTAATCAAGAAATAAGTGTCTTTCAAGAAGCATCTGACCGTAGACATGGTGTTATACTAGGTATTATTGTATCTTGACACCACCAGAAGCTAGGGGTTTGACAGGGAAAATACCCCTCTCACACTCCTAGCTCCCGATAGGGTCAAGGCTGGAAGGTCCTAGCATCACAGGGTACATTGATGTGTGCCTGCCCTGCAGCCTTCGACTGAGGGTTACTATTCTTCTTAGGCTTACTGTTGCAGCCGTCCTGAGGTTCCCACCTTGCTTTCAGGCCAAACCAGGGTTTAGTTGCATTCCTACCTCTCCTGGAGCTGAGAGGTGTGGTAGTGACAAGATTAATGTCAGTCAGCACCTGGTGTTAAGTAGCTCCGCTGCTATTTAAGCAGGGCTAACGGTTACTCCTGTGCTGGTCAATGATTCTCTGCAGTTCCATGTTGGACAGCGACGGAGCAACACAGTGTGGTGGAAGCTCTGCTGGATAAGCTAAGTTCTTTGCTGTTTTGTTTGGTTTTGTTCTCCTTTTGTTTTGCGCTAGGGCTCCCAGTTAGGGACTGGTCAGTGGCCCAGGTTCGAGTGTGGGCTCGCACTTTTCAGCGCGGTTAGTCTGCCGAGTAGGCAGGGTCCCCTCGCGGGTTAGGGGACGATAGGGAGAGCATTCCCCTTTAGTTTTTGTTTTCCTTTTGCACAGTTGTGCCTTTGATTTATCTTTTGGAGGTTGCATGTTATTGAACGCAACACTTACATTATGAGCAATAAATGCTGCCATGTTACCGCTGTAACATGGCAGCATTAACATCTCATAATGTAAGCCTAAGAAGAACACAAATCCTCAGCGTAAGGCTGCAGGGCAGGCACATATCAATGTACACGCTGCACTCCTGTCAGGCCGCTCCCAATGCTGCAGCAGGCCCCACTTGTTGTCCACTGCCAGGACAGCCAGCTGGTCGCTGACACCTCTCTAATGTGTCCCGGGATCCACCTGTCAGCTCTGTGCCGCCCACCGCCTCCGTGATCCATGATGCCTGCTCCCCCGCTCACTGCTACCACTGTGCTTCTTGACGGACGCTCACCCGATCAGTGTTCCCATTGCTGCTGCAGTCTGCGCTTGTGCTTCTCCCTCAGGGAAGCCCCTTTTTGGGATTCCTTAGTGGCTTTTCAGGACCTACAGTCCAACCAGCTGTACAGCCAATCAGGTACAGGGGGCATCACCCCCTGTCAATTGTGGCTCCACCAGGACTACCTAGTGGCCTCAAGATACAATGATACTGTTACACTGTACCCACCATTTGTAATTTTATGATTTGTTTGGAAAGAAGAACCGAAATGTTTTTAAAAAGCTGGCTCTTCTCCTTTCCTGTCTTTATTCAAGCCATTTGACTCTCGGTCAGCCAGATCACCTGAAAACTTGCCAACTAAACTGGGGTAAAGGCTACTTGCTAATGAGATGAAGATAATGTTGTGTCTTGTATATCTGAACTGTCCCAAAGCGTTTGATACTGTGCCGTATAAAAGATTGGTATATAAAATGAGAATGTTTGCTCTGGGTGAGAATGTGTGTAAGTAACTGGTCAGTGCTAGAAAGTAGAGGGGGGTTATAAATGGTACATACTCTGATTGGGTCACCATTACTAGTGGGGTACCACAGGGGTTGGTTTTGGGCCCTATTGATTTTAATATGTTTATTAATGACCTGGTAAAAGGATTACACTGAAAAATAGCAATATTTGCAGAGGATACAAAACTATGCAAAGAAATTAATTAGAGATGAGCGAATCTACTCATTTCGAGTATTTACTCGATCGAGCACCGCGATTTTCGAGTACTTCAGTACTCGGGTGAAAAGATTCGGGGGGCGCTGGGGGGCGGGGGGAGGTCTGGCGGCGCGGGGGGTAGCAGCGGGGAACAGGGGGGAGCCCTCTCTCTCTCCCTCTCCCCCCACTCCCCGCTGCAACCCCCCACTCACCCACGGCGCCCCCCGAATCTTTTCGCCCGAGTACGGAAGTACTCGAAAATCGCGGTGCTCGGGCGAAAAAGGGGCGTGGCCGAGCAGGCTCGCTCATCTCTAAAATTAATACAAGAGAGGACAGAATGCGGTTGCAAGAGGGTCTGGATAAGTTGGGCAAAAAAGTGGCAAATGTTAAACCTCATTTGCCACTTTTTTACACTGATAAATGTAAGGTTCTGCACATGGGCAAAAGAAATACATGTCACCACTATACAATAAATTGGAAACCATTGGGTAACATTGACATGGAAAACTGGAAAATTCCTTGAATATCTCTGTAGTAGAATCTATTTTCCTTTTCTGTTGGGGGTGAAGAGACATTATATAAGAGGAGTTTTGTCATGAGCAGAGGGTAAAGCAAGTTACCTGCCACTTTAACCTCCTAACTCATAATACATGTGCTGTATCTGATCTCTAGCACACCAATCCTTCTAATCTATGATGTAGCGAAGGTGTAATCTAGTTTCAAATAATTCTACGTAGAACTAGAGCGAAAGATATCATATGGGAAAATACTCGCGACAAAATTGAGGTATATGGAAAGTTTTAAAATAGTTTCCTGTAATATTAATATGGAGCCCTGCAGCTTATGGTAAGAATACATTTAAGTTTCCTGGTCTCATTGAACCCTTTGACATTATAGAAGCAAATTTTTAACCCAACCATGTTGACTAGCTATGCCAACGCACTCCAGGGGGAAGGGGAAGTGGCGAGGTGAGGGAGGGATAAAAGGGTTAGGGGGTCTTGAACAAGGAATAACTGTAACAGCATAAATTCATAATTAAAATACTGAAAAAGAGATAAATAATACTCGCCAAAGGCGTGCAAGACAAAACAGGCCACAAGGTGTAAGCAACCACTTGTAGGCTGGGTGCACATGTGGCAGAATTTCGATGCAAACTTTCCACACAGAAATTCCGTCTGCAATCTTAAGCCCAAGACTAATCAACAAAGTGGATGAAGTTTGCAAAAATCTCATACACACGCTGCAGACAGTACCTTGCGGCCAAGAGGCGCTAAATCTGACATGCTGTGCGGAATTCAAAGCCGCGGCATCTCAAATGTATCATCGGTTCCACTGCGGGCTCTCTTCTCTCTATGGAGAGCGGAATACAGGCGGACAAGCCGCTTCAAAGGTTCAATGAGAGGGAAAGAAGCGGGGAAGTAATGAAAAACTGTGTAGGTTATGGCAAGTTGAAAATGGGGAAATAAAAAAGGTGTTCATGAAGGTAATAGGAAAATGCTGAAGACTTTACAAAGAGAAAGAGAGAAGTGAGGATGAATATATTAGAGTTAGAAGAACCATATGACTCAATTGGTACTTCAAATTCTAGATCCAGAAACCTGCTATAGCCAACTTAAAATAACAGCCCAACTGGTACAGCCAAGAGATGAGGCACCACCTGCAAATACAAAATCATTATTAGCCCCACTTGCAATTTAATTTCTTTGTCCTAAAGAGCTGCAAGGTGAAGGTAAACTGCTCTGTCAGTTGTAGTGTGTGCCTAGTTAGGTCCGAGAGGATCTGCACTGATTCTTTAGGCCCACTGTTTCGGGAATGCCTTTAATGTGCAAGGCATTTCTACTAGAGTGATTTTCTATACCCTTAATATGTGATAGAATACCTGATATTTGAAGAGTTTTCAATTGGTTGACCTCCCTATGTTTCTCTAGTTAAAAGAAATGGTTTCCTGGGTTCTCTGCTTCTCCTCCACCCTGTGTTCCAAATGTTTTGTCTCCATCTTGAAAGCTTCCAACTCCTTTTTATAAGTCTGTTCCAGGCGGAATACATATTTCTCAATGTCTACTCTGGTAGGGAGAGCCTGTAGGTGCAAATTCAAGTCTCATTCCTCTGTGGCTACTGAAGCAGAGGACTATCTATTTGGAGAGGGGGATGACAAGGCAAGGCTAGGTGAAGATCTGGTATTAGAAGGAGTGGCGTCGCCCATTGAGGAAGGTACAGGATTCTTGCCCAGAGGTTGTGAGCTGAAAAAATGTTGAATGCCAGAAATATTAACAGGAGGGGCTGTGGTAGTAGAATATCTATTAGAACGACATCCTATAGTCAAAGTGTAGGAGGAAGAGATCTTAGTTATGTAGGTAATCCAGGCAGAAGCATTCTAAGAAGTTGTGAATTCATCTACATTTTATAGGGAAGCTACTTCCCAGGGAGCATGGTTATAGCAAATAGAGAAAAAGACAAGGAGTCCAAAAAATGCTGAGTCAGATGCCCTATAAAGCACTATAGAAAGGGATTACTACTGATAATGGCTGAACATATATTGAAAATGTGGTAATGTGCTGGTGTGAGGGTGGTCACTAGATGACAGCAGAGACTCTGCCACATGGGCAACAGTATTGTAGTTCACTAGAGATGAGTATATAGAGCAAGTACACACATTGTATCAAAGTAATGCTGCCATCAATGGTACATATGGTGTAAAAAATTGTTCTGTGGGGGCAAGCCAATAAAAATTAAGGCCTGACTATCATCATAAAAAGAAACCGTGTATGGATATGTGTTATTGCAAGACACAGAAAGTGCACAAGACAGGGGGCTGCTGAAGTAATATACCAGTATTTGCAGAATTATTTGAGAGTAGAGGTTTTTCCCCAGGAGACCTTCACTTTGTAGCTTGCAGTATGCCACTCACTTGTTCCCGAGTGATGAAGTGTAGCTGAAGCCCAACTCCCTGTGTCTTCCAACTGACAGCCTGAAAGTCCATGCAAATGTCCTCAGGGATCTGTTTCTGGTATTGAAGGGACAGGAGCATAGTGGTAACCCAACTAGATGATGTGGGGAGTTTCTAGATACCTGCAGACTCCTCCAGCAGCCACTCACTAACAAAAGGCCCCTCTGGAGGGTAAGCGGCACCCCCACTACTGTCGTTTCGGATCTAAGATGGTGCCACTACTGATAGCAACTGACTCTCAGCACTGATGGAAGTCCTGCCTGCCACTCCTGATGTTCAACCACTGCCCAAGGGTCCTGGGTGAAGTTTGCAAATCCCTCCTCATGGCACCTCGTAGCATAGAACTGGGTCCAAGCCACCTGAGCTATAACTCCAGGTTTGGCACTTAAGTCAGAGGTTCCAGGGTCTAGTAGGACCTAACAGGCCACTTCTATCACCCAGCTCAGGTACAACCAAAAGCGCCCCAAGAGACTTCACCAAATAAGTGTTTGGCACTCTGTGTTAGTAGGGTCTGGATGATTCCTCCAGAGAGCAGGATGCAATAGACAGTGGGTAGCAGCAAGAGAGCTAACTCGCTTCATGTTTGCTTTCTCCAGAGGTGAAGTCACACCGCCTTGTTTTTTTTATGCCAGAGTATTTAAATACATAATTACAGAATTAATGATTAATAGATATTAGAAAATTTTTGGTCAATATTTTCATAAAGGCCTCTTTCACTTTATTATTCCTCAGGCTGTAGATGAAAGGATTTAGTACTGGAGTTCCAACACCATAAACTAAAGCAATATATTTCAGGGAAGAAGAAAATCTCGCCTGCCCCATGTACATGGTCATACTTGTCCCATAAAACATCAGTACCACAGTGAGGTGGGAAGCACAGGTGGAGAAGGCTTTAGATCTACCCCCCGCTGAATGGATCTTTAATATAGAGATGATGATACAAATATAACAGACAACAATAAATAGAAGTGGTGATATCAGAAGAACAAAACTTGAATAAATCATGAATGTTTTAACCGTGGTGAGGTCCCCACACGACAGCTCGAGAACCACTAAAATCTCACAAGCAAAATGGTTTAATTGGTTTTTACTGCAGAATACAAAAGTTTTTATAATGTTTGGGATAAGAGTTGCAATGAAACTTATTAACCACATAATGACAGTGATGCTATTACATACTCTCCAACTCATAATGACAGTGTAATGTAAGGGGAAGCATATAGCTATATATCGATCATAGGCCATCACAGCCAGTAATATACATTCAGTTGTACCTAGAAAAAGCCCAAAGTTCATTTGGATCAAGCATCCGGTGACAGAAATTGTCCTTGTCTTAGAAACCAAATCCAGCAGAACTTTTGGTATAGAGCATGATGTGTAGCCCAAATCAATAGAAGACAAATTACAGAGGAAATAATACATTGGAGTGTGTAACTGAGGACTGACAATGATGGTGAAAATCAGAAAACAGTTCCCCAGGATGGTCAATATATACATGATAAAGAACAAGACAAACAGTAAAATACAAGCCTGAAAGTTCTGAGTAAACCCAACCAAGATCAGTTCTGTCAGCAAGGTCTGGTTTACATTATCCATGTTACATATATACAAAAACGTCACAGATTTGGTGTTACTATTAAAAAAAATCAATTTTTTATCACAAAAGTCTAAATTTCAACTTGGCAGATTCCCAACAGACAGCAGAATCAAAGACATGATTTCCTTCAACTGCCGAGGTTCTTGGTTCTTCATTCATGAAATCAAACCTAAAACTCATTAATGATTCCCTCTCAAGAAAATTCTAAATTTACATTGGTTTATTGCCAAGTCAGCCTTAACACAGCAAATAATTGGGTATAATTGTTTGTCAATAACTTATATGAAATTCTACATTCTAAATGTTTTGTTGTCAATGAAATACAGTAAAATTGAACGCTCTTAGTAAATGTTTAGAGTCATTCGACTATTTCCACTTTTCTAAGTCATTGAGTAAATTACTTTCTTATTTGTGTTTGCTTTGAGCATTAAGTCTTCTGGGGAACTTTCTTATGGAAAGTTATTTGCAAAAAGCTTTTAGCTGTACAAAACTTTTTCTAAAAAATTACATAAAAGTGTGAATAAGTCAATATTTAGGGCAAATTCAATCCTAGGGCCACCAATGATCCACAATATATTACATACCACATGTGTAGGTTCTATGAGCTGAAAGTCTTTTTTTTCATAAAACGTTTACACAATATCCTGACCTATTCCACCTCATTATATCAATATGTAATTGATCCACTTAATCACATGGTTTATATGCACTGTATATTATATATTCATTGTAAAAAAAAACAATCCCTCCCCTAAAAGGAGTTGTCCAAATCAAGTGAACCTTTCTATGTGTGATATAATTAAGTGATTATATTATCAACAAAAGGGTCATTTATTAAAGAAAACTGACCCATTGAAGGGAAGCGCTAGTACCCTGTTGTACCACCTCTAGCTTGGATACAAGATGTGATACAGGCAGGCATGGATGCTCTAGTACCCTGTTGTACCACCTCTAGCTTGGATACAAGATGTGATACAGGCAGGCATGGATGCTCTAGTACCCTGTTGTACCGCCTCTAGCTTGGATACAAGATGTAATAAGAGCGACCATGGAGGCTCTAGAACCCTGTTGGGCCTCTTCTAGCTTAGAAAAAAGATGTGATATGGGCGGCCATGGAGTCTCTGTTACACTGTTATACCGCCTCTTGTTTTGATACAAGATTTGATATGGGCGAGCATGGAGGCTGTAGTACCCTTTCGTTCAAACCTCTAGCTTGGATACCGCATGTGATAGAGGTGGACATGAAGGCTCTAGTACCCTGTCGTACCACCCCCAGCTTGGATAAAGAGATGTTATACGGGCAGCCATGGAGGCTGTAGTAACCTATTGTACCACCTCTAGTTTGGATACAAGTTGTGACACAGGTGGGTATGGAGACTCCCGTACACTGTTGTACTGCCCCTAGCTTGGATATAAGATGTGATACAGGCCCGCATGGAGGCGTACAGGTTCTTCGGCATATCAGTCAACATTTGCTGTAACTGAGCCTCTAGATTTTGTAAACTCATAGGCTGTCAAATGTGGTATCCAATAATGTCCTATAAAGGATCAATTGGAGATAAATGTGGTGACTGGGCAGTCACGGAAGAGTGACAATGTTGTGGAGGCTTCCAGTATTATCCTGCTGTCTCTTGGAAGCCGCCATAAGAGGAACACATGTATCTGCAGGAGGTCCTGAACATATCGCTGAGCTATCATTGTCCCTCGTACCACTGCTAGGGGTGACTGACTCTCATATGCAGAACAGATATTGTTCATTAGCCACCGTACATATAATACGTACATTATATGCTTGACAAAGGCAAAGATTATATTGCCGAAACGCGTCGCAGGAATAAAAGAATATAATATGGACGATAGAGTCTATTTCTAATCTCTTTGGGTTCCTGAGCCCGGGGATTTTTATTTGTTTGCACACCACTTCCACATTACAAGTTTGAACTATACAGAAATAAATCTTGGGGGCCCCAAAAATTAAACCCCCCTCAAAAAATCAACATATTGAATTTACATAATATAAAACTTTACCTGGTGACTTAATGATCTCTCTGTGCACCAATTTCCTCTGAGCTTCTTTCCATACATAGTGGTTATCATGAACTATAGATATTTCAGTGTACCATATGGAGGAGGGTAAGATGAGCCATCTGAGCCTGTGAAGGGATCGTAAGGGGATTATAGACTTCTTCAGACAAGTTTCTGCAGCTGAATGTAACTGTATCGTAATGGAGCAGAGCTATGAATCACTCTATACTGTGGAGAATAAATACTTGGCAATTCTTAAGATCCCGGCTGGTGATAGAGCCAGAAGAACCAGAGATGAACGTGTATTCAACAGAACAACTAGTAGGTTCCTCTGCCCTAACAGAAGAGAACCCAGGTCTTCATACATCTACATGTTCCTAAGATAGAGCAGCACTGAAGAGTTTTCCTTTCTTCTCATCTTCTTACTTAAACAACATTCAAAGCCTTTTTATCAGGTAAAGGATAAACACCTGAGATTAATCACTGTAATGGCTGATATCCCATCAAACAGGGGGCTAATTAATTGCCAATAACTAGTTCCCAAATGTGAGTGAAGAGAAAGTCTCCAGGAGACCAGACAGCAGAACAGCAGTAACCTCTACATGACGGCATCCAACTCCTACATTTCTGTCGGTGTCAGCTATACACTACTAGCCCGGGGACCCGATACAGAACGAATGCAATACAAAACATGACCTTTAAAGTAAGAAAAGATGATATCAGAACGTACGCATAAATACGTGGAAGCACACCTACGCCTATTACTGCTGTTATTGTATTAACTTAAAATAAACAAATTTAATGATCCCTGTGTTTACCATTTTTACTATATAACTTTTACTGCGAGTCCTTCTGATACACAAAGTTTCTGTTTTATCAGCAGGAGCATAAACCTAAAGATTGTTCCCATTTCCAACTCTTGAAAACGCCACATTCGGCTGTTTGTTTGCTCCTGTGCTGCAGCTACTCAAGCGGCTGCTACTTTAAGTGCAACTGTTGTCCTTTGCTGCTCGGCATCTTATGCCTAAAACACAAGATATGTTGTGTCGTATACAAATCCCCAGTTTTGGTCCGATTTGAGTAAAACTTGGCATTTTTCGTTGCTAGTAGCAACCAATCATAGGTCAGCTTTTATTTGTTATTCTGATGAGGTAAAATGAAAGCTGTGTCATCATTAGTGGCTATATATTATATTGCTGATGTAAAATGAAAGCTGTTCTGTGATTGGTTGCTATGGGCACCAAAAACGTTTTTTTTACCCTTTGTTTATTTCCTGTTAGACAGTTTTGATAAATGATTGCCGGTGTTCATAAATGTGTCCCATGTATTCCTGTCTGGGGACACATCATTTTTGCAAACTGTTATCTACATGGAAATCCAAGGCAAAATTAGAAAGGACAACATGGGTCAATGATTGGTGGCTCCACTAGGGTTAGACTGGGGCTAAAGAGCAGTCCTGAAACACAAATTTTCAATGCTCAGTATGACTCTAGTGGGAATTACTTGTTGGAAGCAACCAGGAATACTAACTCGAGCCCGTAGAATCCATTGGTGAAAACAAATTTCGGGGCTGCTGTCGTAAAATTCAAGCAAAGCCAAAAAAATGCAAATAAGGTTGCCAAGACAACATTTTATTTTTTTTTGCCTATAACTTTCTCCGGGTTGATATTATACTATATGCAAAATGTCATGTCAATTAGCTGTACAGTTGTGCGTGACGCTCAAACAAACAGACATTGACAAATATATAGAAAATCATAGAACCATAGAATGGTAGAGTTGGAAGGGACTTCCAGGGTCATCGAGTTCGACCCCCTGCTTAGTGCAGGATTCACTAAATCATCCCAGACAGATGTTTGTCCAGCCTCTGAAGAGGGTGGTCAGAGATATGTCCTAGCTTTATAATATGGTGGCATGTAAAGGGATGGTTGAGATGAAATGCTCAAACCATGTACAGGACCCCCTAACAAGAACAATGTCTGAACTGGTTGCGAATATTAAATGGTTTGTACTACAATTGCAAGTTGTCCTCTACCCACAGGATGTCCACAGGATAGGGAACAAAGTCTTGATCATGGGGGTAGAGACCTTGCTGACTGCCATGTTCCACTCTGCCTGTCACTCAGGGGTCGCTTCTCTCTTCCTAGTGACATTACTGCAAATAGTGACATTACACCCAATAGTGACAAGGTCCCTGCCTGGTCTCTGTCCTGCCACGAGGAACTGCAGATCTCAGAGGGAGAAACCATCCTTATTATCTTTCCTCTCCTCCGTTTAACAAGAAACTCTCCCCACACTCGGCCGGAGTGCCCAGACCAGAAGAAAACAGTCTCTTTTGCTGCTGTGGCTTGAGCACTAACTTCAAAATGGGCTCCAGCCCCACCATTTTGCTAAACCCCCACAGTGGATTCCATCTTAGTTTAAGGGACCCTGAGCTGACTATCAGCTGCAACACATACAGCAGATGAGGGACAATTGTGGAGCCCCCATCTGCATTTCATTTCTGTGAAGCGAACTTTGATATTAAAACAACTAAAATAGCCAGCTGACATCAAAACCGATTTAAAACACATAGGGCGCAGAGTCAAAGAGCTAGAAAACACTCAACAGGATATGCTTCTCCATAGTTCTGTGCTGCAGGCCAACCTAACAGCACAACAACATCAGCTGAATCAGGTCATGCTACTACTTGAGGACCAAGAAAAGCACAGCAGGCTCAAGAACATACACTTCAGAGGCATCCTCGAGTCCATCGCCAGGGAAGCTCTTGAATCTACAGCCTCACAAATTTTTCAGACCCTCCCTGGAGAGGAGCATGCAAAAGACATAAAAATAGAATGCATACATAGAGCACTACGTCCCAAACCCTCCTCTACAGACCCACGAAGAGATGTAATTTGTGGCCTCCTTAGCTATGTGGACACTTAAGCCATACTCCAAAAAGGCACCAGAGGCTCAGGATGTCTTTCTGGACAAGTCCAAGATTCTACTTTTCCAGGACTTAGCAGCAAGTACACTGGCGATCCCAGCTGCTACGTCCATTCACTCCATCAGAGGTATACCGAAGGGACAAAGGGTTTCAATAAAGACTTATGAAAAACCCTGTGAACCCTCCATGTAGCTGGCAAATCCAGTTCATAGGCAAGAGGTTTCACTACACAGGTGATGACAAAGGGCCCTACGTAATGCGACGCAAGCTTCAAGGACGGGACCTTTAATTTGAGATTTTTAGAAGACAGGTATACCTTCTGTCCCACCCTGTAAGGTTCAGATACTGACAGACTCCTCCCACTACGCAACTGCATACGAGCTCCCAATGACTCCAAGTTCTTCGGCACATCCCTCCACACTCCCTGCAGCGCATCTGTGGCGACATCAGCTGCAGAACAGACAGAGGGAGTAGAAATAGCTGTAAGGAAGCAAGGATGCTGACTGTATACACAAAAGAATGGAGATACTCCAGTGGAAGAACAAGTGTGGTTGATTAGTCCAAACTCTGCCAACGGCAGGAACTCTGCCCACCAATGAGCCTTTTCATCAGCAAACAACCGTAAATATTGCACTAAATCTTGGTTCTTCCGCTCAGTCTGACCATTGGTTTGCAGGTGGAAAGCTGACGAGAAGGAGAGCAACGTTTCCAGGTTTCTACAGAAGGCTCACCAAAACTGTACAACAAACTGAACCCCGCGATCAGATACACTGTTTTTGGGAACACCATGTAGGCGAATTATTTCTTTTACAAAGATCTTTGACAATTCTATTGCCGATGGTAACTTCTTAACGCCACAAAATGTGCCATCTTAGAGAACCGGTCGACCACCACTGTAGTGGTGAACTTCTGAGATTTCAGTAGATCGGTTATAAAATCTACTGATAACTGCGACCACAGACGAGAAGGTACCGGTAACGGTCTCAGAGGCCTCTCCGAAGGACGCCACCGACTTTTATTGCATACACAGACAGAACATCCTTTAACAAAGTCGCGGATCTCCTGAGACATGCCTGGCCACCAGAAGTGTCTAGAACAAAGATCCAGAGTCCCCTGAAACCCCAGATGGCCTGCGAAAACCGACGAGTGAGATTCTTCAATGAATCTGAGACTTAAGGTCTCTGGCACAAACCATCTGCCCTCCAGCATCCCCGAAGGAGCGTCCTGCTGACAGTTCTGTAGTTGAGGGACAAAGTTAGATTCTACAGCTGCCACCACCACCCCAGGTGCCAGGTTATTCTCAGGCATCACTGTCCTACTATCCGGCGACCCGAAACTCTGTGGCAGTTTGTCCGCCTTCACATTCTTCTCTCCCTGAATATAAGTCCCAACAAAGCCTGGTGAAAAACAACGCCCACCTGGCTTGACGAGCTGTGAGTCTTATAGCATTGGCGAGATATATCAAATTCTTGTGATCGGTATACACGGTAATGGGGTGTTTAGCACCCTCAAGATGGTGTCGCCACTCTTCTAGAGCCCATTTGATCGCCAGTAAATCACAGTTACCCACGTCGTAGTTACGTTCTGCCAAATCAAACTTCAGCGAAAAAAAACGCACATGGACAATACTCGGATCTCCCGCTGACTTCCTGAGACAATACAGATCCTGCCCCCACCTCAAATGCATCTAACTCAATGAAAAATGGTCCTTGCGCGTCAGGCTATACTAGCACCGGGGCAGTAGTAAACACTCTTTTTAGGTGACTAAAAGCCTCTAAAGCCACAGGCGACCCTTTTACCAAGTTGGCCCCCTTCTTAGTCAGATCGGTCAAGGGTTGAGCGATAGCTGAGTAATTCTTGATGAATTTACGGTAAAAATTTGTGAAACCCAAAAACTGTTGGAGAGCCTTAAGGTTGTCTGGTCTGACCCATTGGGAGATTGCTGCTACTTTATCAGACTCCATCTGAATCTCCGTGGGTGAAATCACATAACCCCGGAAAGATACTTGTTTAGTGCCAAATGTACATTTCCCCAACTTGACAAAAAGTTAATATTCACGCAAGCGGGTCAGAACCAACCTCAGGGGCCGCACATGTGAATCCCAGTCTGGAGAATACACCAGCATGTCATCGAGAAATATGACCAGAAATACCCCCAGGAAGTCGTGGAAGACCACGTTCATAAAACACTGGAACACAGCGGGGGCAATACAGAGTCTGAAGGGCATGACCAGACATTCAAAATGACCAGGCATTCCTAACGGGTATTCATCGCCCTCTCGAATCTGAATTAAATTGTAAGCCCCCCTTAAGTCCAGTTTGGAAAACCAGTGGGCCCCTACTACCTGATTCAACAAGTCCGGAATCGGGGGCAAGAAGTACTAGTTCTTCACTGTGATTTTATTCAAAGCTCGATAATCCACACAAGGCCTCAATGTCCCATCCTTCTCTCAACAAACAAGAAACCTGCCCAGGCAGGGGATCTGGATGGCCAGAAATGTCATTTGGGCAGAGACTCAGAGATATAGGACTTAAAGGCTTCATGCTCACGACTCAACAAATTGAAAATGGCTCCCTTAGGGATGGGACTGTCGGAAATCAGATCAATACCACAGTCCCGCTCCCTATGGGAAGGCAAAGTCTCAGACAGTTTCTTGGAAAATACGTCCTGAAAATCAGATGAATACTCCGGGACAAGCACGGTATCTGCTGAGCACATGGATATAGTAGTTAAGTGATTATGGCAGGACGACCCCAATGTATCAATTCCCGGGTGGACCAATCAATACGGGGGTTGTGCAGTGCCAACCAGGGCATACCAAGCACCACATCAACAGACATCCTTTCCATAACCAGAAAAGACAGATTCTCAGAATGGAGAACACCCACAGTGAACTGTAGAATGGGAGTCCTCCATTGGACCACACCTACAGACAGAGGGGTCGAATCAATACTGGTGAATACGGGGATATGGGGGACTTTAGCATGGAGAATTCGGTTATTAGAGGTCTGACAAAATTTAAATTAATCAGATTTGGTGGCAGCACCCGAATTAATAAAGGCTTGACCAGACCGAATAAAATTCCGGAAGCAAACCTGACAAGGCACCAACAACTTAGGGAGTACCTGTGATGCTAGGTGATCTTCCTGACAATTGCCTAGGATCTGTAGTTTTTCCGCCGGTTCAGACTGATGTTGCTGTTGCTTCTGTGGACAGGTTGCTACTCAATGTTCAGCTTCCCCACAGTAGAGGCAAAGACAGTGAGACATACAGAACCGTCGCTGTTCCTCGGGACTTAGCTGGTCCACTTCCATAGGCCCGACACCAGGAGTTGGCATGATAAAAGTGGGAGCAGGTCTGCAGGGCTCCCTCGTTTTACAGGCCTGATGTTCCTTTTTTCTAGATTTCAGCCTCATGTCAGCTTTTACTACCAATTCCATTGCCTCATTGAGTGTTATGGGAGCGGGATGGGAAATAAGCAGCTCCTTGACAGCATCAGAAAAACCCAACAAAAAAATATCTTGAGGGCACCATCGTTCCAGGAGGTTTCACCGGCATACTGTCTAAACTTAGAGCAATAGTCTTCTGCACACTGCTGCCCCTGACTTAAGGCTGTGAGATAGTAACATAGTATGTAAGGCCGAATGAAGACAATGTTCTTTTAGTTCAGCCTGTTTATCCTCCTATGTGGTTGATCCAGAAGAAGGCAAAAAAACCAAGAGGCAGCAGCCAATTAGCCCTTTGGGGGAAAAAGTCCTTCCCGACACCCTAATGTCAATCAGACTAATTCCTGGATCAACCTCTAATAGTTCCTACCTCCCTGTATACCCAGATTAACAATTAAGCTAAGATTTATATTCTGTAATATCCCTCCCCTCTAGAAAGACACCAAATCCCATTTTAAACTCCACTATGGATTTTGCCATCACCACATCCTCAGGCAGAGAGTTCCACAGTCTCACTGCCATTACAGTAAAGAACTCTTTTCTCTGTTGGCGATGAAACCTGCTTTCTTCCAGACGTAGCGGATGCCCTCTTGTTACCGTCGTAGTCTTGGGTATAAACAGATCATGGGAGAAATCCTTGTATCGTCCCCTCATGGATTTATATATAGTTATTTGATTGCCTCTTAGCCGTCTTTTTTCCAGGGTAAATAATCCCAATTTTGTTAGCCTCTCTGGGTATTCCAGTGCCCTCATTCCATGCACTAGTTTAGTTGCCCTTCTTTGAATCCCCTCTAGCACTGTAACATCATTCCTGAGCACCGGTGACCAGAACAGTACTCAGTATTCCATGTGGGGCCTAACAAGTGCCTTATATAGTGGGAGGATAATGTTCTCGTCCCTCGCCCCTATACCTCTTTTAATGCACCCCAAGACTTTATTAGCTTTTGCAGCAGCTGACTGGCATTGGTTACTCCAGTTTAATCTACAATCTACTAGTACCCCCAGGTCTTTTTCCATATCACTTTTCCCTAGCAGTACCCCCTTTAGTGTATATTGGTGATATCTGTTTCTCCTGCCCTTGTGCATAATCTTACATTGCACATTGCACTTCATTTGCCATTTTTCTGCCCAAGCTCCTAGCTTATCTAGGTCTGTTTGTAGCCGTACCTTGTCCTCCGTTGCATTGATTATATTGTATAATTTGGTGTCATCTGCAAATATTGATATTTTACTGTGCAGCCCCTCTATCAGATTGTTTATAAATATATTGAACAGAATGCTTAATACTGAACCCTGTGGCACCCCACTAGCAATGGTGGCCCAATCAGAGTATGAACTGTTTATTACCACCCTAGGATTTCTATCTCTCAAATAATTCTTTACCCAGATACACACGTTTTCACCCAATCCGAGCTGTCTCATTTTATATATCAGCCTATTTTAGATGCGGCATGGTGTCAAATGCTTTATAGAAGTCCAGATATACGGGATCAATAGACTCTCCCAGGTCCAGCCTAGAACTTACTTCATTGTAGAATCTGATCAGATTGGTCTGACAGGATCGACCCTTCATGAACCCATGCTGGTGAGGAGTTATTCCGTTGTTCTCCTTGAGGTATTCTTCGATGGCGTCTCTCAGAAACCCCTCGAATATTTTTCCAGTTACTGAAGTGAGACTTACCAGGCTCACTTGAGGACCCCATTTTGTTAGTTGGAACCATGTTGGCAATGCACCAATCCAATGGTACAACCCCAGTCTTGAGAGTATCCATAAATATTAGATATAGCGGCCTAGCTATCACATCACTTAGTTCCCTTAGTACCCTTGGGTGTATTTCATTTGGGCCTGGCAATTTATCGATTTTTCATCTTTTTTAACTGGTTCCGCACTTCCTCCTGTGTTAGGTATAAGATATTTTGTGAGGGGTTCATTTTATTCCCCTGCATCTCATGTGGCATTTCCTTGCCTTTCCTCCTCCATCTTCAATGATTTCTCCTGCATTATTTGTTAAAGGGCCAGTGCTCTCGGTTACAAATCCTTTTGCTGTTAATATAGTTGAAAAATAGTTTCGGGTTGTTTTTGCTCTCTTTGGCGACCAGTCTTTCAGCCTCCTCCTTAGCAATTTTGATCTTCTTTTTGCACATTTTTTTCCCTGTACGATTTTAGCGCTTCTTCGCTGCCTTCTTGCTTTAGTAGTTTGAACACTTTCTTTTTTCAATTATTGCCCCCTTACTGTCTTGTCGAGCCACAATGGTTTCCATTTACTTGCAGTTCTTTTTTTTAAAGGGTATGAACTGCTCACATGAGGTAATTAGGATGTTTTTAAACTTCTCCCATTTGTTGGCTGCATTGTTATTCTTGAGGATGTTGTCCCAATTAATCTTACCAATAGTAGTTCTGAGCTGATCAAATTTTGTTTCGCTAAAGTTTAGAGATGAGCGAGCATACTTGCTAAGGGCAAATACTCGAGCGAGTATTGTCCTTAGCAAGTACCTGCCCTTGTGAGAAAAGATTCGGGTGCCGTCGGGGGGCGGGGAGATCTCGCTCTCTCCCCCCGCGCTCCCTCCTGCTCACTCCCGCAACACACTGCTCACCCCTGCCGGCACTTGAATCTTTTAATTTATTTGTCGCTCCCTGATAAGGCTTCTTATTGAATGACAGCTGAAAGTTAATTATAATGTGGTCGCTGTTCCCCAAGTGTCCCTCAACCTGTACCCCCATTATTCGGTCCGGTTTGTTAGTTAATACTAAGTCCAGAGTGGCCTTCCCTCTAGTTGGTTCCCGCACAAGTTGGGTAAGGTAGTACTGTTCTCAAGAACTTATCACCCCTGTTAGATTTACAGGTTTCGTTTTCCCATATTATATCCGGATAATTAAAGTCCCCATAATAATTACTTTGTTGCTGTTTGACACCTCTTCCATTTGCCTTAATAGTAAGGTTTCAGTTTCTTCTGTTGCTTTTGGTGGTCTATAGAAAACCACTATCAGGATTTTGTTATTTCTTCCTCCCTGTATTTCTACCCAAAGAGATTTCACGTGTTCATCTCCTGCCCTTATATCCTCCCGTAGCCTCGGCATTAGGTATGATTTAATGTGCAGACACACCCCTCCCCCTTTCTGGTTTCCACGGTCTCTGCTGAAGAGATTGTAGCCTTGTAAATTCACCGCCAAATTGCACTTAACATCAAGCCATGTTTCCGTTATTCCAATTATGTCGTAGTTTTCATCAGTCATTCTTGCTTCAAGCTCACCCACTTTACCAATCAGACTTCTTGCATTCGTGGTCATACATTTATATGGTTGTTTTTGTTCTTTAAATTCATTTTGCTACTAATAGTACTATTGGCTTTATATGTCAGTTCTAACTGTACTAACCCCACACCCTGCTCGACCCCGATTCCCATTACTTAGGCCCAGGTGCTAGCTACACTGGCTACCCCCTTGTTTCTCTTTTTGCCCTCTCCCTCAGTCCCTAGTTTTAACACTCCTCTAGCTTTCTAGCCATCTCTCCCCCAGCACAGCTGCACCCTCCCCATTGAGATGCAGCCCATCCCTAAGGTAGACCCTGTAGCCGACAGCAAAGTCAGCCCAGTTCTCCAGGAACCCAAATCCCTCCTTCTTACACCAACTCTGGAGCCAATTGTTTACCTCCCTAAGATCCTGCTGCCTTTCTAGTGTGGCTTTATGTGCAGGTAGTATTTCCAAGAAAACCACCCTGGAGGTCCTCGCCCTAAGCTTGGTCCCTAAGTCCCTGAAATCATTTTTGAGGGCCCTCCATTGACCTCTAATTTGTTCCGTAGTCCCAACGTGCACCATGACCGCTGGATCCTCACCAGCCCCTCCCAGTAATCTGTCAATCCGATCTGCGATGTGTTGAACTCGAGTGCCAGGAAGACAACACACCGTTTCACGATCCTGGTCTTTATGGCAGATTGCCCTATCTGTCCCCCTTATAATTGTCCCCCACCACTAGGACCTGCCTAGCCTGTCCTGCGCTTCCAGTCCCCATCTCACTGGAGCAGTCATCCCCCTAGCATTCAAAGGGCATGTTGTGCTGCAGCGGTGCTGGCTCTGTAATGACATCCCCCTCATCTGCAAACGTTGCAGACTTGTTGGATTGTGCCAGTTCAGGACTAGCCTTCCTGTTTTTCTTCCCTCTACCTTTCCTTCTATCTGTCACCCAGCTGACTGACTGCTCCTCCTGCTCTTCCGTACTGCCCTCCGCCTCCGACTCTCCTCCAGCGAGTGTCTGCTCAGTGAGCACCAAACTCCTTTCCATGATGTCAATGGCACTCAGTGTTGCCAGTTGCCCATTTAGATCCAGAATTTGGGCTTTCAAATGTGCGACGAGCACGCATCTTGCGCAACAGTATGCACCCTCGATCAGCTGATCATGGACGGTATACATTGCACAAGTAACACACTGGATGACATTGCCAGACATGGAGCTCATCCTAATAGGGATCTACAATTTACTTGTGGAAGTAGTGAAGTACAGATAGACTTGCTCACACTCCAAACTCGCTCACACTTGAACTCTCGGGTAGGGAGTAGGCCCATGTCTGGGGGGACCCCGCAGTAGGGACATAATGAATCCTACCTTCTGGGCCTCTGAGCCGGAGGATCCCGGTCGCATCCGGAAATATAATCTACATGCCTGCTGAAAAACTAAAAACTTGCTTTTCTCCCTTGAAACCACCTCAGGGAGAGGACACTTGGGCTCAGGGATAGACAGGGTGGCAGAAACCTGCTCCAACACCCGCTGCTCCTGGGCCACCATATGACTGGACAGGTCTTGAATCACGCCCACTAGATCCTGAAACTGACTAGCAAGGACACTCATAGTTTCCATTGGAGAGCAAAACAAAACCCATAGGGTAATTTTAAGGGCCTGTTATTATGTTACGGTATCCCACCCAATAATACGCCAGCCCGGGTTGCCCTAGAACTTACCCCCTGTCCCTGCCTACTTGCCTTGACTCCTGGCTAACCCCAGGCAGGCAAGTGGGCGGCGGTCCCTACTCTCACTAAGGACCGAAAAGGGGACACTGGAGTACCAAGATGTAACAAGGTAGAATACCAAGAGGTTGCGCAGATGATACAACCAACAGAAAATACAAACAGTCTAGGGGAGATGGAAGAAACATGGCAGATATGACAAAACAAGCTGAAAACGCAGAAGGCCAACAGAGGCAGGATGCTAGCACGCTGAAGGAAACCAATAACTGGCAGTGAAGAGAGAGGGAGGCAACACCTCCCAGCAGAATCAAATAAACAGGAGCTCGTGCATGGAGCTGTTTTAACAGGCACGCACGCGCACGGCGCCGCCCCGGACCCACGAGCGCACGCACCGCACTGGCCAACCACCCGCGTAACGGGCAGCCGGACAACAAGCCGGGGGGACGTGCCCCGCCCCGACTGCGGGACTCAGCGCCCAGCCGCCTCGGGAGAACCCGCAGCCGCCACATGGTAACATCACTGCTCCAAGATACGGAGCTACCTAAACAAGCCCTTGAGGCCTTTATCACCTTGATCCCAAAAGAGGGTAAGGACACAGAAATATGTGGTAACAATTCATTACTAAGCCCAAAGACTTCCCATTGCTGTGTTTTACCTGTCTGGCACAAATACACTGATTGACTAGGGTATAAATGTGGGCTGAGGTCCTTGGCGGAGTGAAACTCTGCCATGTTTGGGCAGTCTGATTTCCTCATGTGTAATACCATGCTTGAGTTCCTTGGCCGTGCCTATGCTGTGAGTGCAAAAAGACTTTCCATTGTGGTGTTTTACCTGTCGGGCACAAATACACTAACTGACTAGGGTAGAAATGTGGCCCGAGATACTTGGCGGGGTGAAACTCTGCCATGCTTGGGTGCTCTGATTTCTTCTTGTGTAATACCATCTTTGTGCACTGACAGCATAGGCAAGCCCAAAGAACTCAAAGACTTTCCATTGCGGTGTTGAGCTATCTAACACCTAAGCAGAATGAATTGTGTGGGGACACATGGATTTCCCATTGCTATGCAACTCACGGCACCTTGGGTCACACAAGATAGAGGCTGGGGCCGAGCCTGACCCTGGGCCCGCTCACGTGCTTCGCACACAGAGTATTGCTGCATTGTGGAGATGTGTAGAAGTGCTGGCACCTGAGTCCCCTTTATGCCCACGTTTGCAGCTCCTGACAATTTTGTGATGGAGGTGGCACAGGATTGAAATGATGATCGAACGTCAATTCATCATCAATTCTCAACAGCATTGTGGGCTATCACCCACATTTTCAAAGAGGGTCGCTGCCTGGCCCTGCCAACCCCCTGCAGTGTGTGCCTCTGGTTCCTCCTCATCCAGTACGCGCTTAAATAGACATGAGGGTGGTGTGGCTATGAAGCGAGCTTGTGGCATGAGGGCAGCTGAACGCTGTGCAGGGACACTTTTGTGTGCGCTGTGGACGCAGGATCGTGCGGGGGGGGGGGGGGGTGTGTGGTTGGACAGCAATGCAAGCATGTAATCCAGGAGAAGAGGCAGCGGTGTGACCCGCAGGCAGTGATTGTCCTTGGTTGCAGGTAGTGTGGTGCTTAGCTAAGGTGTGCCTTGCTAATGAGGGTTTGTCCGAAGTAAAAATTGTTAGGGGGGTGACGCCAGACTCTTTCCCCCTCCTTTTGGCTTAATAGTGGGACCTGGGAGCCTGAGTTTCAGCCATGCATGCTGCCCCTGCCCTTCCCTATCCGGTTCTGTGGTGTTTCCATGACTTTCTGAGGTTTTCCAAAGTTTCACAAGTCATGACCTATGCGGAGAATCAGTCCCATACAAAAATGCTCGAGTCGCCCATTTTGCTCAAGCATTTTGGTGCTTGCTCATCTCTAGTTGTCGTGCTTGAGGGAGTTCAAAGAGGGGCAACTAAATTAATAAACGGAATGGGAGGACTGGAATACACAGAGCGGCTATCAAAGTTGGGATTACTTATCCTGGAAAAAAGATGGCTAAGGGTGGATCAAATAACTCTGTATAAATACATGAGGGGACAATACAAGGATCTCTCACATGATCTGTTTACACCCAAGACTGCGACAGGAGGATCAAAGGTTTAATCACCAACAAAGAAGGGGGTTATTTACTATAAGAGCAGCGAGACTGTGGAACTCTGTCTGAGGATGTGGTGATGACTAAATTGAGGGAGGAATTTTAGAGGGACTAGATGCATTTCTAGAGCGCTATATTACAGGACATAGACATTAAATAACCAGTAGGCTTGTTGATCTGGGTCTTGGAGTTAGGTAGGAACTATCAAAGTGTTGATCCAGGGATTATTTTGACTGCCATTATGCAGATGGGAATTGTCCTCCTTCAGCCTAACATACTATGTTATTTATTGCTTATTTGTTAGTAAAGTTCTTCAAACTTCAATATTTCTGGTTATGAGAGATTCCTATAATGCACGTGTATTGTTACCAAGAAGCCAACATAGAGAAATGGTGCATTTACCAACCCTGTTCTAGCTTGGCCAGGTCCCGGACATGATAGGTTAATGGTTTCATAAAAGCACAATGACAAAAGCACTTCCTAGGGCAAACACGGACAAAAACGGATGTAACACATCCTATACTGGCTGAACATGCCTTTGTTCCTGCATAGGGCAGGGGCTACCTATAGCTACCACCCCTGCTAACCTCACACTGTGTCAAAGTAAAGACTACCAGAAATTTTCCTATGAAACATCTTAATAAGAATGGCAGGCATGTGGGAGTTTGCCGTGCTGTCACGCTGAAGAAACGAGAAGCTGACGCTACCTGAGACTTTTACACTTTTCCAGAACCCACCCATCAACCAATTTGGTAAACCCATCTAAAAGATCAAACTTTCTTCATTCTTCATGTCCCTTCCATTTTCCCTGTCACATTCACCATCCACTTAAGGGCTCTGGGCCATTTCTAAACTGTGAAATATGATGAAACAGTTGCATATTATTTGGTCTTATTTTATATTATCTGGAGACTCCGTTATTTCTGTAGAATTTCTCCAATTATTAAATATGCAATCTTATTAAAAATTGACACATTATTCTCTGGTGCTTACATATGTTTTCCCTCAGTGTAAAATTGCCTATAAAAACACATAGTAGGCTCATTACAGAGGAGGCAAAGAACGGCAGACACAATGCGTGCTCAAGGTATAATTTATCTGACTATATTCATCTGTATGAGTTTTTTTTTATAGGAATGAAATATTATAGTCGCCATACTCTGATTTTCATGTTTGTATATGACAGTCTGATTAAAGGTTGATGCATCTAAAAATAAAACATTGACTAATATTAACATATGTCATGGATTGTGCTCTGTAATGCATGTGGTATGTCTAATTATGTAATTATTATGTCAAATTCTTGATAAGTGATCCATCAATCCTGGCTGAATCAACTTAACAGATTCCACTCAGATAGGTTTGCTAACTAAAAGGATTTCCTTTCATAGCTGGCTAATGAAATCCAACTTCGCAGAACAGTCCATCTTATTCAATGTATCTCCTTCGCCTGTATCTCAGCCAATCTAATTAGTGAAAAGTCTGGTATTCTTTATGTTATTCCCTTTATTTTAGAACAGTTTTTTCTTCTATATAAATACATTTCTTAATTGGAGGAACAGTTAATCATTTTATTACCTGTGCCCCCAATGACATTCTGTATTTGCTTGAACATCGCTGCACTTTACAAGAGTAGGAAGAACAAAGTAGAGTCTACATTACAGGATAAATAGACATCGGTCCAAGGCCTCTAGTGGTTTTATAAAGCGTAGCGTATCCAGACACACTGCAATAATGCATAGGTGCGCCTTATATTTTTTCTGTGACGTCTATAGAACAAGCATTTCCTAATGTTGACAACAGAATTTAAACCCTCCAGTGCAGATATATTTTTGGGATATTTAAGCTAAACACACCGGGGGACATTTACTTAGACCCACGTTCTATATGCTGGGATAATTTAGGAATGTCCTGGAATAAAGTATTTCAAGTTTAGTAGACTTGCTTTTTTCTGAAATATGATAGACACTGAAGTCGATTCCCCTATGATTTCTTGAACCCGGCACTTTGATATCTCCATCAAATATTTAACTAGCACATATAAAATGCCTACAATATTTTTCCTTACTACATTTCCCATACACATTTTTTATATATACAGCTCTACAAATGTATCTTACTTATTGCTTATTTATGTATATGTTTTATATAACACATTTTTATGTGTTTTTATATACTTAATGTGTTTTTACTTGTTTTTACTTGATTTCATGGTATTTGGTCACATTTATTTAAAGTTTTTGTTATGTCCAATGTGTTTACTTTTTTTTTTTTTTACTTTTCTGTTCTGTATCCACTATTGTATTCCATGAATAGTGCACCCCCAGCATATATGAGGAAGAGAGATTTCTTTCTCAAAATAAGTAATATTTGTGAATTCAATAAAGAGAAAAAAATATATCCCTTGACCACCTCCTATTTTTACTTTCTGATACTCTCTAGTACTTATACTACTCTCACACCACTTTGTGGAGCAGCGCTTCTAGGCTGGCAGCACATTCACCACCTCCTTTATCTGAAAGGATTTCACCACTTATTAGTCTGTATTGTGAGCTCAGCACTCCCTACTCCTGAGAACTAAAGCGACTCCCTGCTCTTACTTTTTCACTCCACACTGGTTACTCTATTGCTGGTTCTCCTGTTTAATTTCTGTGCTCTCAAAAGTCTTCAACACCAAGATTTAAAGGTGGCAATACTTCTCTTTTTTTCTATCACTTTTTTGTCCAGGTTTCATATTCTTCAAGAGCCACAGAAAGTTCTGGGAAATTGAGAAGTTTTGTCTTTTTTCTTCTACATCTTATAACTTTTCTACCGAGTTCCGGTCTATGTCAGAATTCTTGGCTGTTTTGTTGTTATTTATCTAAGAAGATAATTAAATGATTGATAACTCCAATGACTTAACGGCATCTCTAAAAAGTATTTGACCTTTAAGCATATGTAACATCAATTTCAATCTCACCACCACATTATAGATAACTTTGAGCCTTCTATATTTACTATTAACTAGATTCCATTGGCATACACAAGCTGCTGATGGTTTTCCATTAGTGTTCACTCCTTGCTCATCTGTCTTCAGTCTTTTTCAGTATTTTGGTTAAACCCACAGAAGTTTTGTTTTCTTTAAATCTTTTGCCAGTCAAACTGATTTTTAATTTTTTTTTTCTATTTATAATGTTTGTTTTTTTTGATAATTGCACATATTCTTCACAATGTCATGTTGAGTGTAAACTGTTTTCTTTTCTATAACTTCCATAGTCCTCAAAGTTGAAAAATTTACTGTAGTTAATGAAACTAGAAACTTCCTATTGTATAAGTCCGATATTATCTAGCTTTTTTATGCATGGAGTCATTATTGACTTGTGTTTTCACTCTGGTATGATCTTTCCCTACCTTGGATGGGGACTTTCATCTTGCTACAAAACTACTCACTAATGGGCCATTTACACAGGATGAATTATCACTCAACATTAGTTCAAATGAATTTAAGTGATAATCGTGCAGTATAAATGCCCAAACATTGCTCACTTTTCTTTCACAGGTTTTTAAGCTGACTTTTCAGACGGCTTAAAATGATCACGAGATCGTGGGCTTGTCATTCTATCTAAACGCTCCCCACTAAGCGATTAACGCAGAAGGTGAAGTTTTGAGCAAGAACCCGATGAGAAGCCTGCAATCCAGTGGTGAAGTCTTTCAGTGTTAACTCTCTGCATGAGTGCTGATGACCTTAGCGGTGAAGTTACCGTATATACCGGAGTATAAGACGACTTTTGAACCCCGAAAAATCTGCTCTGCAGTCGGGGGTCGTCTTATGCGCCGGTAATACAAAAAAAAAAAAAAGTGTAAAAAAAAAAAAATTTATTACTCACCTCCCACGGCGTCCTGTCGCGCTCCGGCAGGATGTCGCTCGCTCCGGCAGGCTGTCGCTCGCTCCTCGTCCCCGCCGCAGCATAGCTTTCTGAATGCGGGGCTTGAAATCCCCGCTTCCAGAAAGCTAATACACACGCCGGCAGCCATGACAGCATTAAATGGCTGTGATTGGCTGAAGGCGCACGTGTTAGCAATCACACCCATTAAATGATGTCATTGAATAGTGTGATTGGCTGAAGCCACGTGTGCTTTAGCCAATCACAGCCATTCAATGATGTCATGGCTGCCGGCGTGTGTATTAGCTTTCTGGAAGCGGGGATTTCAAGCCCCGCATTCAGAAAGCTATGCTGCGCCGGGGACGAGGAGCGAGCGACAGCCTGCCGGAGCGAGCGACAGCCTGCCGGAGCGAGCGACAGCCTGCCGGAGTGAGCGACAGCCTGCCGGAGCGCGACAGAACGCCGTGGGAGGTGAGTAATGAATTTTTTTTTTTTCTCCACTGTATTACCGGCATATAAGGTGACAGTTGGGGGGTCGTCTTATACGCCCCGTCGCCTTATACGCCGGTATATACGGTAGCACTTGTGCAGATGTTTACCCGACTGCCGGACCATCTTAAAGGGCCATAAGGGGAGGAGAAGGTTGTTTAAATTAAGGATTACTCCCAGTGTGTGTGTAGCAAAGGTGTTTGTATTTATTGTTTGCTCCCTTTAGTGGGGTTTTATTTTGGCTTACTGCCCATGATAACAATGCTGTGTTACACTTAGTGTGCACTTTTGTGTTTATTTATCTGCTCAGTCCTTCTGTTTTCATATACTAGATTGACCCAATGTTTGCTATGCAAATATAAGATGCTTGGAAAAATAGTTGCAAATGTTTGAAGAACAGATTATTTTAATATAGGTGCATGTATATATGTTTTTGTGTACTTATATATGTGTGTATACACTATATGGACAAAAGTATTTGGACACTGCATGTTTTTTTCGGAAAAAGTGATTTATTATTCTATTTAGTGATGTGCCAGCCCTCTTTTTGCTTGTAGTATAGTAGCAACACATTAAAGCATACTTTCCACAAGTTCTCTGTAAGTATGGGCCCGGATAGCTCACCATTTCTTGTGCAAGGCTGTGAGAGGAGATTGTTGTGAAGATGGGTGGGGGTGGAGTCATATACTGTATGTGTGTGCGTGTGTGCATATGTGTGCATGCATATGTGTGTATATCTGTTCATGTGTGTTTGTGTGCATGTGCATGTGTATGACTCTCTCCCTCATGTGTGTGCACGTTCAGGTGTGTATGCTTCTCTCCCTACCTCTCTACCTCTCTCTGCCTACCCCTCTCTCTCTTTCTTTCTTTTTTCCTGATCTTTCTTTTTTTTCTTTCTTTCTTTTTCTTTCTTTCTTTTTTTCTTTCTTTCTTTCTTTTTTTCTTTCTTTCTTTTTCTTTCTTTCTTTTTTTCTTTCTTTTTTTTCTTCTTTCTTTCTTTTTTCTTTCTCGTTCTCTCTTTCTCTCTTTCTTTCTTTCATTTCCTTTTTCTTTCTCTCTCCCCATTTTTCCCTCGCTACCCGATGCTTGAATCTCTCTAAGGGCTCCTTCACACTGGCAAGAGCAATATTGGCCCGTAATTCACGGCCCAATATCATCCTTGCCATCCATTAGAAAGCTGTGAATGTGAGGCATTTTTATCACTGCAGGGATTCCATTCACCCCACTGCGGCTGTCACAGCCACAGCAGAGGATCGCAGAGTTCTCCCATTGCTTTCAATGGGGCTTGTTCTGCTGAGAACAATATTGAGAACAATGGATGAAATCATTGAAGTTCCATATGTCACCCGTTATGTTCGATCATTTTATCAGGGCTGCTCATGATGCACCGCTATACTTAACATTGAAACTTTGAGGTAGCCTCAATATCACTCAATGTCTTCAACTCGGATTTTAGGATTTTATGGTGGTGGTGAGGGTCTGACAAATCGAATGACACCAAAACCATTCTTCAAACTTCAGGCAAAGTGGTTAAAGTCTGGTGCAAGGTTTTTTTTATATTAGATCTCTAATAAAGTCAGAGCAGCCTTTGTTTTAACATATTTTGATCCAGCATATTGGCTTTATGAAGACTAAAACATTTTAGCTTTTTTTACATTCTAGTTAATTCCTCTGGCAATTCTTTTTCTTTTCTTTGGGGGGGGGGGGGTAACTTTAGGGGGCTTTCTTGACAAAAACAATTGATGACCTATCCGGAGGATAAGTCATCAATAGTTAATCGCTTGAGACCTCTCTCTCAAGATCCCCAGCAATGTGCCAATTGCTCAGCCTGCTTTCAGTGCATGGGTGGGCTTCTGTGTGTGCAGTTATGGGAAGAGGTAGGGGAAATGAAACATTTTTTTATTGTGTTTTGGCCAATCGGAGGGAGGATCTGTAGATGTAATATGATGAATTTACATAGGACAACATTTTCAGCTGTCAGTCCAATCTTTATATGATTTGAAATTTATAAGCAATACAAATATATATTTTAAACAGTCAATCTCTTTTGCCTATATCACAGGGATGTGAACAGTGCTGGATATTGTTGATTATCTCATGGAGCATCCAAATCACACTCATATTAAAGATTTTATCCTGACTGGATTCTCTCAAAACTTGCAGACTTGTATTTTACTGTTTGTCATATTCTTTGCAATTTACATATTAACCATCCTGGGGAACGGTTTTCTGATTTTCACCATTATTGTTAGTCCTCAGTTACACACTCCAATGTATTATTTCCTCTGTAATTTGTCTTTGGTGGATTTGTGCATCTCTTCATGTACCGATCCCAAAATTCTGTTTGATACATTATCAAAGGAAAGAAGGATTTCGCTCATTGGTTGCCTCACACAGATGAACTTTGGTATACTTTTAGGTGGAGCTGAATTCATCCTCCTGGCTGTAATGGCCTATGACCGGTATGTAGCTATATGCTTGCCGTTACATTACACCATTATTATGAGTTGGAAGGCATGTAGATACATCACTGTCATTATGTGGTCAGGAGGTTTCCCCTTCATAATTGTTCTCATTTTTAAACCTTTTGTCTTCTGCATAGACAACACATTGAACCATTTTGCTTGTGAGACCTTGACCCTTCTAGATGTGGCGTGTGGTGACCTCTCTTTTTTTAAGATAACATTAGTTATAGGTGGAATATTAATGTTATCATCATCAACTTTCATTGTGGTCTCCTACATTTGTATTCTCATTTCTGTATTAAAAATCCACTCAGTAGGTGGTAGATCTAAAGCCTTTTCCACCTGCGCTTCTCACCTTGTGGTGGTGTCACTGTTTTTTGGGACAATGATAATTGTGTACATGGGACGAGTGAAAGGTTCTACATCTAATCTAAAATATATTTCTCTAATTTATGCAGTTTTACCTCCTGTAGTAAATCCTTTGATTTACAGCTTGAGAAATAGGGACATTAAAGAGGCCTTTCGAAAGATTTTGCCCAGGGGTAGCCATTTCTAGGTAGCGCAACTAGAGAGACACTGGAGAGGCAGATTTCTTACTTCTTCAGTAATAAATTTATGGACCACAGCTTCAGTGACAAAATGTCACAGTAAATCCTAAAACTGAGAGGGTTCTCCATTATTTCAAAGTATTTTATTAATCTGCCAACGCTGCTGGATATTTGTAACCAACCAGCAGATTTTAACTGACACCAAGAAAATAGATCTACAATTATCCACAATGCAGTTGCCAAAATATCCACCAATTTGCCAGAAAAAGTTTCTGTCACTAACCTAAAGATGGATAACCACAAACTGCTACTGTTGTAGCAACAGCAATCACTGATCTGGCCTCATTCAATAAATTTCCAGGACGTAGCACCTATCATGTCTTATCATCTAAGGCATGCCTGTATTCAGAGACTTTGGTCTACTATATATGGGACCCCTAGAAAATTCAAATGATGCAACAGCTGATCGATGATGACCCGATTATCAGATAGAATCTGCAGAATGGGTGACATGGCAACATTAGAATGTTTTTCCTGTAAGGTGCTGTTCGGTGATGAATCAAATTTCTTTGAAAATGGTGGGGTCAACTAACAGAATGACTGATACTGGTTGGACACAAACTGTCTCAAGACTGATCCTCTACCGTGGTTTCCCCACCTAAAGTCATGGTATGGTGTATGGGGTACCTGAATGGTGGGATCTTTCTTCATTAACAAACATTAGCCTCTTGAGGACCAGAGATTCTACTTTCTAATTTTTCTTCTTTTGTCCTCCACTTCCAAAAGACATAACTCTTTTTATTGTTGTATTGACAGAGCCATATGGGGGCTTGTTTTTTTGTGGAATGAGTTGTAACTTTTAACTAAACTATTTGATGTACAGAAAAACTTGTAAAACAATTTAAGTAGAGATAAACTTATACAAATGTATTTGTGTCACTTTAGGGGGGTTTAGTATTTGCAATATTAAAAGTGCAGTGAATAGGAAATAGTAAATATGTTCTATAGATGAGTACAATTACAGAGATACCAAATCTACATTTTTTAAATGTTTTTGTACTTTTAAAAAGAAAATATTTTTCTTTTCTTAATCAAAACTTGCTTTCCATCATCTTATTCTCATACCAATAACTTTTCAGCAATTAGGCTGTTAGGTCTTGTTTTTTTGCATGGTGAACTGATGAATGGTGAACAGCGGTCTTTTTGATCACATTTTATTCAAATTTTTTGGCAGTCAGGATAACAAAAAAAAAATTCTGGCGTTCTGCACTTTTTTTTTTACAGCCTTCATCAACAGTTTGGACTTTTATGTATATGGCAATACAAAACATTAGTTTCTTCTTGTTTAGATTTTTTATGGGAAAATTGGTAAGAAGGGTTGTTTTTAATTTTTAATTAGAGATAAGCGAGCACCAAAATACTCGGATACTCGTTGCTCGAGTTGAGCTTTCCGCGATGCTCGAGAGTTTGTTTTCAGTAACGAACCCCATTGAAGTCAATCGGCGACTCGAGGATCTTTGTATATGACCGATGCTCGCTAAGGCTTTCATTTGCGAAAATCTGCAAAACCTACGAAAGTGATGCAAACCACACAAAAACGGATAGGGCAGGCAAAGGGGCAACATGCAGGGCTGCATCTCAGGTACCCAGGTCTCACTATTAAGCCACAATAGCAGCAAGAGTGCCCCCCCCCCTAACAATTTTTACTTTGTACAAACCCTCATTAGCAAGGCATACCTTAGCTAAGCACCACACTACCTCCAACCAAGAACAAGCACTGCCTGTGGGACACACCACTGCCTCTTCTCCTGGGTTACATGCTTCCCAACCCCCCCTCCCCCGCACGACCCTGTGTCCGCCTCGCACACAAAAGTGTCCCTGCGCAACCTTCAGCTGCCCTCATGCCACATGCTGGCCTCATAGCCACACCACCCTCATGTCTATTTATAAGTGTGTCTGCCATGAGGAGGAACCGGAGGCACACACTGCAGAGGGTTGGCAGGGCCAGGTAGCGACCCTCTTTAAAAGAGGCAGGACGATAGCCCACAATGCTGTAGAGAATCAATGAGAAATTGACGTTCGATCTTCATTCTAATCCTGTGCCACCTCCATCAGGAGCTGCAAACGTGGGCATGAGTTACATAGCTATGGGGAATCCATGTGCCCACACAGTATTCATTCTGTCTAGGTGTCCGATAGCTCAATCGACACTGCAAGGGAAAGCCATCTGCACTCTGCCCCTTACCCAAGTCAGTCAGTGTCTTTGTGCCAGACAGGTCAAACACCGCGATGGGAACTAAGTGTGTACCAACAGCATAGGTGGGTCCTAGGCAACCCAAGACATGAACAATAAATAAATCAGAGCGGCCAAACATGGCAGACTTGCACCGCGCCGACAACATAGGCCTCGGCCCACAGCTTCAGCAATCGTAGGCCTGAAGCGGACTTCGATGCTAGTTCATCTGCGACGGGCTCATTAAATCAGTTACCTTTCCTTTCACCGCTCCAATGACTGGATTAGCAGGACAAAGCTCCACAGCCCCAACCTGGCGTACTTGCACTTCCCCCGGGACATAGGCTTCAGCCCACACCCTCAGTAAACGCGGGCATGAAGCGGACTTCGATGCTAGTTCATCTGCGACGGGCTCAGTAAATCAGTTACCTTTCCTTTTACTGCTCCAAGGACTGGATTAGCCAGGAAAAAGTTGCACAGCCCCAACCTGGTGCAGTTGCAGTTCCCTTGGGACATAGGCCTCGGCCAACAGCTTCAGCACTCGTAGGCAGGAAGCAGACTTTCACTGCACCCAGGACATAGGCCTCTGCACAAACCCTCAGCAATTGCGGGCCTAGAGTGGACTCCAATGCTAGCGTAGCTGTGAACGTCTCATTAGCGCTGTATCACTCCTCTTGTTTGTCCCAATGCAGTGCCCCGGATAGCTGAGCTAACGTGAGATAAAGTACAGGTTGGCTTCGGCCCACACTCCATGCCCTAGTCAGTCTGGCCTTTTTTCATAGTCACAGGCAGGTACAACTCCGTTCTGGGAAGTCTGTGTGGACCCACAGCATGGGTGGGTCACAGGAAGCCACTGACGGTACATTAATAAATCCCATTGCAGTCCCCCTGATAGCTGAGCTAACATGAGATAAAGTACAGGTAGACTTCGGCCAACACTGCATGCCCTAGTCAGACTGAGTTTTTTTTATTACTAGTCACAGGCAGGTACAACTCCCCTATGGGAAGTCTGTGTGCACCCACAGCATGGGTGGCTCCCTGGAACCCACCGACGGTACATAAATAAATCCCATTGCAGTGCCCCGCACAGCTGAGCTAACGTCAGATAAAATACAGGTTGGCTTCAGCCCACACTACATGCCTGAGTCAGACTGGGTTTTTTTAATTAATAGTCACAGGCAGGTACAACTTCGCTATGGGAAGTCTGTGTGCACCCACAGCATCGGTGGCTCCCTGGAACCTACGGACGGTACATAAATAAATCCCTTTGCTGTCCCCCCAATAGCTGAGCTTACTTGAGATAAAGTACAGGTGGGCTTCGGCCCACACTCCATGCCCTAGTCAGACTGAGTTTTTTTTGTAATAGTCACAGGCAGGTACAACTCCCCGATGGAAAGTATGTGTGCAGGCACAGCATGGGTGGCTCCCTGGAACCCACTGGCGGTACATAAAAAAATCCCATTGCAGTGCCCCGGACGGCTGAGCTAACGTCAGATAAAATACAGGTGGGCTTCGGCCCACACTGCATGCCCGAGTTAGACTAGGTTTTTTTAATTAATAGTCACAGGCAGGTACAACTCTGCTATGGGAAGTCTGTGTGCACCCACAGCAAGGGTGGCTCCCTGGAACCCACCGGCGGTACATAAATAAATCCTATTGCAGTGACCCAGATAGCTGAGCTAACGTCAGATAAAATACAGGTGGGCTTCGGTCCACACTGCATGCCCGAGTCAGACTGGGTTTTTTTGGGGGGCCAGATACGTAGAACACTGCGATGGGAAAACTTAGTGCACCCATACTATGCACAGACCCCTGTAGTATTCCTCCAGCAAAGGTATAAGCTGACCCCACTAACAGTTATGTTGCAGAATTCTAGGTAGACTCCAGTAACATTTCTGTAGTTACAGTATAGACAGACCCCAGTAACATTTCCGTAGCAGCAGTATAGGCAGAGCCCAGTATTAGGTACATTTCAGTAGTAACAGTATAGACAGACCCCAGTAACATTTTAGTTGCAGAAGTATATGCAGACCCCAGAAACAGGGGCAGCGGTAGCAGCGGTATTGGCAGACCCCTGTAACATTTCTGCAGCTGAAGTATAGGCAGACCCCTGTAACATTAATGCAGTTACGCTCCTCTCCATTTGCCCAAACAAGTTTCTCCGATAACTGTGGTAACACGAGAGAAAATACACGATGCGCATTGCTGATCCCCTGACCCCAAGCGTGAGGAGGAGGTAGCATTACAAGGCCAAGACACCATGACCAGGACCCACTATAGTCTGTGTGGGAAGCACGTTTGCGGCCCCAGGGTTAGGCTGGGTTCCGCGCCTCCACCGTGAATTTTGCCTCCATGGGCAAAATCAAACCTTCAGATGCAAATAACAGTCAATGCACAACAGTGAAGCCACAGAACAAACGTGGAAGCGACAACAGCTATGTGGAAAAGCTAGTATTTTCGAAGACAAGAGGGGCATTTGAAAGCAAAGAAAAGGATATTGTAGGAACTAAAAGTTGGAACTCCTCCTCATGTCAATCAGAAATATGGAAAGGCTTTATTCATATGCTTTCTGTTGACCATTTCAAAGTGTTAGCAATGCAAGTTCTGGCTATACCACTCATCTTTGTCAGTAATTACCAAAGATAATCACAAGTAAAGGCCTCATCAATCTGTCCAAAATCTGTCCAGGAGTATGTGGATCTCAGCTGGCCTGCTTCCAACAAGGATATGTGCCTGCTGCTACTCTGTCCCCAGCCCTGCAGGGATGCTGTGTTCTATAGTCGGCTCTATTCCTACCTCAGCTGTACACTACAATATGTAATTATTATCAGTACCAACAAGATGGAAACCGCTATTGCTCGGCTGAATGCTTCAGCTAGGGATAATCAAATATGACCCTGGTTGTATTTAGTTGACTCGGTCTCAGCCTCAACCAAATTCACCCAGTGTGCCATCAGGGAGATATAGTGGCCCTGCCCACCAGTACTTGTCCACGTGTCCGTGGTTAAGTGGACCTTCCCAGTAACCGCGTTGGTGAGGGCACGATTGCTGATCCAGGAGACGTGCTGCTGTAGGGCTGCAACGGCACACCGGGACAAATAGTGTCGACTGGGGAGCGAGTAGCGTGGACCGCCGCCATCATGTATTTGGAAAGCCTCCGTTTCCACAAGCCTGTATGGCAGCATCTCCAGGCTGATCAATTTGGCAATGTGCACGTTTAATGCTTGAGCATGCGGGTGCGTGGCGGCGTATTTGCGATTGCACCAGCGACAGCTGGACGCTGCGCTGAGAGACATTGCTGGATAGGGCTGAGGACAGCGGATTCTGCCTGCTCATCAGAATAGCCTTGATGGATGATATTATTACTAAAGTAACTCGGGAACTAGAGAGTTGCCATAACATACAGTAGGTATAATTCGGTCTCTGAAAGACTGCTATAGGTCAGTCTTGTAGAGGATAAATCAGTAGTCATTAAAATCTCTGATAAAGGTGGAACTATTGTTATAATGGATAATGTTGAGTACAAAATCATGTTTGTCCTTGTAGATCCCTGAATACACAATCAGTTCTTAGATCAACAACTAACTGGAGAGAACTGCTTGGACACCCACATATTTTAGTACTGGGCCGTAAGTCCCTAGCCTCATCACCTGGACCCCGGGAAATTTCCAAAGGTTGGGCATCGGTCACAACAGACTCCTCAGGTGGGAGAGGAACCATTTTTTCCCAATCAGGGCAGGGGCACGAGAACAGTTCCTGGGAGTCTGTCTGCTCATCAGAATGTGTCATTTTCATAGAGTAAAGAGGCTGGGAGGAAGGAGGAGCAGCAGCGAGAGGATTCAGAGTTGCAGCAGTGGACGGCGTAGAAGACAGGTTGCTGGAGACATTGCTGGATCCACTTTCTGCCATCCACGACAGGATCTGCTCACAAACCTCATTTTGTAATAAAGGTCTACCACGTGGTCCCAAAAATTGTGATATGAAGCTGGGGACCCCAGAAACTTTTCTCTCTTCTAATCCCGCAGCAGCCGGCTGCGATTCTCCTGGTCCAGGAACTCTGCCAGTGCCCACACCCTCACTTGGACCTCCGCGTTCTCATCCACGTCCACATCCTCTAGCCCTACCCTTACCCCTCAGCATGGTGTATTTCGAATACAGCAGACACTGATCGTTGTAAAAAATTAGACGATTATTGACCTGCACTTGGAGGCTGACAGCTGCACTGTAACGCACACTGTAGGACGAAAAAATTATACGCTTGCCTGCAGAAAGGCCAAGCTGGCTAAGTAAATCAGTTACGTTTTCTTTCCCCACTACACTGACTGGATTAGCCTGGAAAAAGTTTCACAGCCCCAACCTGGTGTAGTTGCAGTTTCCCCGGGACATAGGCCTCGGCATACAGCTTCAGCAATCGTAGGCAGGAAGCGCAGTTTCACTGCACCCAGGACATAGGCCTCTGCACAAACCGTCAGCAATCGCGGGCCTAGAACGGACTCCAATGCTAGCGTAGCTGTGAACTTCTCATTAGCGCTGTATCGCTCCTCTTGTTTGTCCCAATGCAGTGCCCCAGATAGCTGCGATAAGGTGAGATAAAATACAGGTTGGCTTCGGCCCACACTGCATGCCCCAGTCAGTCTGTTTTTTTGTTTTGTTTTGTTTGTTATGGCCAGATACTTAGAACACCGCAATGGGAAAACGTAGTGCACCCATACTATGCACAGACTCCAGTAATATTCCTGTTGCAGAGGTATAAGCTGACCCCACTAACAGTTATGTCGCAGAAGTCTAGGGAGACCCCAGTAACATTTCTTTAGTTACAGTATAGACAGACCCCAGTAACATTTCAGTAGCAGCAGTGTAGACAGGCCCCAGTAACATTTCAGTAGTAACAGTATAGACAGACCCCAGTAACATTTCAGTTGCAGCAGTATAAACAGACCCCAGTAACATTTCAGTTGCAGCAGTATAGACAGACCCCAGTAACATTTCAGTAGTCACAGTATAGACAGACCCCAGTAACATTTCAGTAGCAGCAGTGTAGGCAGAGCCCAGTAACATTTCAGTAGTAACAGTATAGACAGACCCCAGTAACATTTCAGTAGCAGCAGTGTAGGCAGAGCCCAGTAACATTTCAGTAGTAACAGTATAGACAGACCCCAGTAACATTTCAGTTGCAGCAGTATAGACAGACCCTAGTAACATTTTAGTTGCAGCAGTATAGGCAAAGCCTAGTAGTAGTAACATTTCAGTTGTAACAGCATAGACAGACCACAGTAACATTTCAGGAGCAGAAGTATAGGCAGGCAGACCCGCGTTACATTTCTATAGCAAGAGTGTAGGTCAACCCCTGACATATTGGTGTACCATGAGTGTAGGCAAAGGCCAGAAAAATTACTTGGATTACAGTGTAGGCGAGGGCCCAAAAAATTACTGTACCAACAGTACAAATGAACTCCAGAAAAATTGCTCAACCGAGAGGGCAGATGAAACCCATTAATATTTTAGCTTACTGTTGCTTAATTTGTAACAGAGCCTGGAGGCAGCCCTGTCAAAAAAATTGGTTCATGTTGAAATTTCAATGCTTTAGTTAGAAACATAGAAATATTGCTTTAAAAAAGTTATATGAGCCTTTTGGGCCACAGAAAAATTGGCAGTTCAGCGTGATAACAGGGTGTTTCCAGAGGAAGAGCAGGAGGAGGAGGACTAATATCATACACAGATTGACAAAGGTAAATGTCCCTTTTTTCCCGGTGATAGAGAACAATGCTTGCATCCGCGGTTGCAGGGAAAAGAATGTTTAGGTAACGCTGCTCTCCACTGGTGGAGAAAAGAAGTCTGGGGAAATCCAGGCTTTGTTCATCTTTATGAGTATAAGCATGTCGACACTGTCAGTTGACAGGCGGGTACGCTTATCCGTGATGATTCCCCCAGCTGCACTAAACACCCTCTCTGACAAGACGCTAGCGGCAGGGCAAGCAAGCACCTCCAGGGCATACAGCGCGAGTTCGGGCCACGTGTCCAGCTTTGACACCCAGTAGTTGTACGGAGCAGAGGCGTCACGGAGGATGGTGGTACGATCAGCTATGTACTCCCTCACCATCTTTTTACAGTGCTCCCTCCGACTCAGCCTTGACTGGGGAGTGGTGACGCAGTCTTGCTGGGGAGCCATAAAGCTGGCAAAGGCCTTGGAGAGTGTTCCCCTGCCTGCGCTTAAAATGCTGCCTGATCACCTGGCCTCCCCTGCTACTTGGTCCTCGGAACTGCGGCTTCTGCCACTAGCGCTGTCAGATGGAAAGTTTACCATCAGTTTGTCCACCAGGGCCCTGTGGTATTGCATCACTCTCAAACCCCTTTCCTCTTCGGGAATGAGAGTGGAAAGGTTCTCCTTATACCGTGGGTCGAGCAGTCTGTACACCCAGTAATCCATAGTGGCCAGAATGCGTCTAACGCGAGGGTCACGAGAAAGGCATCCTAACATGAAGTCAGCCATGTGTGCCAGGGTACCTGTACGCAACACATCGCTGTCATAGTAACATAGTATGTAAGGCCGAATGAAGACAATGTCCATCTAGTCCAGCCTGTCTAACCTACTGTGTTGATCCAGAGGAAGGCAAAAAAAACCAAGGCCAGAAGCCAATTAGCCCTTTTGGGGGAAAAATTCCTTCCCGACTCCCTAATGGCAATCAGACTGTTCCCTGGATCAACCCCTAATAGTTCCTACCTGCCTATATACCAGGATTGACACTTAACCTAATATTTATATCCTGTAATATCCTTCTTCTCCAGAAAGACATCAAGTCCCCTTTTAAACTCCTCTATGGATTTTGCCATCACCACTTCCTCCGGCAGAGAGTTCCACAGTCTAACTGCTCTTACAGTAAAGAACCCCTTTCTGTGTTGGTGATGAAACCTACTTTCCTCTAATCGTAGCGGATGTCCTCTTGTTACCGTCGTGGTCCTGGGTGTAAACAGATCGCGGGAGAGATCCATGTGTTGTCCCCTCATGTACTTATACATGGTTATTTGGTCGCCTCTTAACCTTCTTTTTTCTAGAGTAAATAGTCCCAATTTGGATAGCCTCTCTGGGTATTCCAGTCCCGTCATTCCATGTATTAGTTTAGTTGCCCTTCTTTGAACCCCCTCAAGCACTGTGACATCTTTCCTGAGCACCGGTGTCCTCACTAGGAAGATTACTTTCAGGTTCCTCCTCCTCCTCTACAGGCCATAAAGGCTGAACAGAGGAGAGGCAAGCAGGATGGGTACACTCTGCAGTGGGCCCATCTGTCTCTTCCCCTCCTCCTCTTCAGGCTCCTCCCCCTCCTCCTCCTGCAAAACGCGCTGAGATATAAACATGAGGGTGCTCTGACTATCCAGCGGCATACTGTCTTCCCCCATCTCCTGTTCTGACTGCAAAGCGTCAGCCTTTTATGCTTTGCAGGGCACTTCTCAACACGCATAGCAGAGGAATGGTGATGCTAATGATTGCAGCATCGCCGCTTACCATCTGGGTAGGCTCATCAAAGTTTCCAAGGACCTGGCAGATATCTGCCATCCATGCCCACTCCTCTGTAAAGAATTGAGGAGGCTGACTACCACTACGCTTCCCATGTTGGAGTTGGTATTCCACTATAGCTCTACGCTGCTCATACAGCCTGGCCAACATGTAACATAGTAACATAGTTCGTAAGGCTGAATGAGACAATGTCCATCTAGTCCAGCCTGTTTAGCCTCCTGTTTTGTTCATCCAGAGGAAGGCAAAAAACCCCAAGAGCACAAGCCAATTAGCCCTTTTGGTGAAAAAAATTCCTTCCCGACTCCCTAATGGCAATCAGACTGTTCCCTGGATCAACCCCTAATAGTTCCTACCTGCCTGTATACTTGGATTAACAAATAACCTTAGATTTATAACCTATAATATCCTTCCTCTCCAGAAAGACATCAAATCCCCTTTTAAACTCCTCTAAGGATTTTGCCATCACTACGTCCTCAGGCAGAGAGTTCCGCAGTCTAACTGCTCTAACAATAAAGAACCCTTTTCTATGTTGGTGATGAAACCTGCATTCTTCTAAGCGTAGCGCATGCCCTCTTGTTACCATCGTAGTTCTGGGTGTAAACAGATCCGGGGAGAAATCCTTGTATTGTCCCCTCATGTACTTATACATGGTTATTTGGTCGCCTCTTAACCTTTTTTTTTTCAGAGTAAATAGTCCCAATTTTGATAGCCTCTCTGGGTATTCCAGTCCCTTCATTCCATGTATTAGCTTAGTCGCGCTTCTTTGAACCCCCTCCAATACCGTAACATCTTTCCTCAGCACCGGTGACCAGAACTGTACACAGTATTCCATGTGGGGCCTGACTAGTGCCTTGTATAATGGGAGGATAATGTTCTCTTCCTTCGCCCCTATACCTCTTTTAATGCATCCCAAAACTTAATTTGCCTTTGCAGCAGCTGATTGGCATTGGTTACTCCAGTTTAGTCTACAATTCACTAGTACCCCCAGGTCTTTTTCCATATCACTTTTCCCTAGCAGTGCCCCATTAAGTGTATATTGGTAACATCCATTTTTCCTGCCCATGTGCAAAACCTTACATTTATCAACATTGAACTTCATTTGCCATTTTTCTGCCCAAGCAGCGTAGAGTTCCACTGTGTGGGCACGTCGCACAGCAGTCGGTGCACTGGCAGATTAAACCGATGTTGCAGGATCCGTAGGGTGGCAGCGTCCGTGTTGGACTTGCAGAAATATGCGCTGACCCGCCGCACTTTGCCGAGGAGGTCTGACAAGTGTGGGTAGTTTTTCAGAAACCGCTGAACCACCAAATTAAAAACGTGGGCCAGGCATGGCACGTGCATGAGGCTGCGAGCTGCAGAGCTGCCACTAGGTTACGGCCGTTGTCACACACGACCATGTCCGGTTGGAGTCTCAGCGGCACAAGCCAGCGGTCGGTCTGCTCTGTCAGACCATGCAACAGTTCGTGTGCCGTGTGCCTCTTCTTCCCTAAGCTGATTAGTTTCAGCATGGCCTGCTGACGCTTGCCCACGGCTGTGCTGCCGTGCCGCGCGACACCGACTGCTGGCGACGTGCTGCTGCTGATACATCTTGATTGCGAGGTAGAGGTTGTGTAGGAGGAGGAGGAGGGGGAAGGGGAAGGTTTAGTGGAGGTGGCATACACTGCTGCAGATACCTGCACCGAGCTGGGGCCCGCTCTTCTGGGGGTAGGTAGGATGTGGGCGGTCACAGGCTCTGACTTGGTCCCAGCCTCCACCAAATTTACCCAATGTGCCGTCAGGGAGATATAGTGGCCCTGCCTGCCTGTGCTTGTCCACGTGTCCGTTGTTAAGTGGACCTTCCCAGTAACCGCATTGGTGAGGGCGCGTACAATGTTGCGGGAGACGTGGTCGTGCAGGGCTGGGATGGCACACCGTGAAAAATAGTGGCGACTGGGGACCAAGTAGCGCTGGGGCCGCCGCCGCCATCATGTTTTTGGAAGCCTCCGTTTCCACAACCCTATACGGCAGCATCTCCAGGCTGATCAATTTGGCAATGTGCACGTTTAAAGCTTAAGCGTGCGGGTGCGTGGCAGCGTACTTGCGCTTTCGCTCCAAAGCTTGTGCTAGCGACGGCTGGACGCTGCGCTGAGAGACATTGCTGGATGGGGCTGAGGACAGCGGAGGTGAGGGTGTGGGTGCAGGCCGGGAGACGCTCATGCCTGTGTCCTGTGAGGGGGGTTGGATCTCAGTGGCAGCTTGGGGCACAGGGGAAGAGGCAGTGGTGCAACCCGGAGGCGGTGAACGGCCTTCGTCCCACCTAGTGGGGTGCTTGGCCATCATATGCCTGCGCATGCTGGTGGTGGTGAGGCTGATAGCGGTGGCTCCCAGGCTGATCTTGGCGTGACAAAGGTTGCACACCACTGTTCGTCGGTCGTCCATGCTCTCAGTGAAAAACTGCCACACCTTTGAGCACCTTGGCCTCTGCACAGTGGCTTGGCGCGAGGGAGTGCTTTGGGAAACAGTTGGAGGATTATTCGCTCTGGCCCTGCCTCTACCCCTGGCCACCCCACTGCCTCTTCCAACTTGTCCTAGTGCTGCTGTTGCCTCCCCCTCTGAAGACCTCACCTCAGTTGGCTTATCAAACCAGGTGGAGTCAGTCACCTCATCGTCCAGCGGCTCTTCCTCCGAATCCTCTGTGCACTCCTCCCTCGGACTTGGGGCCTAGCTGTGCAATATGCAATAGTGATGCACCTGAACTCCCAGCAGCCACGCAGTGAAATGCAGACAGTTACAGCTAGCCGTAAGAAGGATTTTTTTTTTGAATTTTTGGGAAATGCAATGCAGGCTATATAGCGTGTATCTGACTTTCCCTTTATCGGGGGCTGTCGCCATCCTCTGTGCGTGCAGTTGAGGGCAGACACACAGAGGTGTAAAAATTTTTGAATTATTGGCGTGCAGTTGGAGGGAAACAGCACTTATGTTGCACAAACTGCAGCCAGGAAAAAAATAATATGGAAGCCTGCAAGCAGGTCTAATTGTGCAATATCACAGCAGCCACGCAGGGAAATGCAGACAGTCACAGCTAGCCGTAAGAAGGATTTTTTTTTTAATTTTTGGGAAATGCAATGCAGGCTATATAGCGTGTATCTGACTTTCCCTTTATCGGGGGCTGTCACCATCCGCTGTGCGTGCAGTTGACGGCAGACACACAGCGGTGTAAAAAATGTTTGAATTATTGGCGTGCAGTTGGAGGGAAACAGCCCTTTTGTTATGCAAACTGCACCCAGGAAAAAAATAATACAGAAGCCTGCAAGCAGGCTTAGCTGTGCAATAGTGAGGTACTAGAACTGCCAGCAGCCACGGAGTTAAATGCACACGGTCACAGATGGCCCTAAGCAGGAGCTTTTTTGGGGTACTTGTTGACAGGATTCTACACTAGCACTGTCCCTGCCTCACCAGTACTGCCCCTATACTCTGTATAATTGGCTGCAGACCGAGAACGCAATAGTCTGCAGAGCCTAAGAGGAAAAAAAAAATTGGTGCAAAACTGCTTCTAGCAGCCACAACAGTAATGCACATGGTAAGATGTGGCCCTAAGAAGGACCGTTGGGGTTCTTGTAGACAGGATTCAACACTACCACTGTCCCTGCCTGACCAATACAGCCCCTATACTACGTAGTACAGACTGCAGCCTGAGAACGCTACAGCCTGCACGCCCGATATAAAAAAAAAAATTGCAAAACTGCTCCCAGCAGCCACAGCAGTAATGCACACAGTCAGATGTGGCCCTAAGAAGGACCGTTGGGGTTCTTGAAGACGCCAACACTCTAACTATAGCACCAGCAGCACCCTCCCTAATCTCTGCCAGCGTGTGTCTGAGGCGAGCAGCGGGCGTGACTGCTTTAAATACTCGGTGGTCACTTGATCTTGCCAGCCACTCATTGCAGAGGGGTGGGATAGGGCTGGAACGTCACAGGAGGAAGTTGTAATGCCTGCATGTCTATTGGCCAGAAAATGGCGCAAAAGTTTCAGGGAAAGAAATGGAATTGACTCGAGTAACGCATGGTGCTCGTCTCGAGTAATGAGCATCTTGAACACCCTAATACTCGAACGAGTATCAAGCTCGGACGAGTACGCCCGCTCATCTCTACTAAATACATTTGGTATCACCATAATAGTACTGACCTTCAGAATAGCAATGTTACATGGTATGATGAACCCCGTAAAAGTAAACCCGGTGATGTTTGATTTAAAACAGTCTAAGGGCTCTTTCAGACGAGCGCTGTCCCCGGACTGGTTAGGAGCGCACAGAAAGCGCTTCTATTGGAATCAATAGGAACCCTTCTTTGAAAGGGCCTGCCACCCCCTTTAAATCTACCTCTTTGCATAACTTTTTCACTTGCTACCTCTGGGTTTTCTTTCACTGATGACAAGTTATCTGATAACATGAGAACTGTTGAAAAATGTGGATCACAAAACAACAACTAAATTCATCAACGAGAAGCTTTGCTTCCAACTTCCTGGGATACTTTTCAAACCACAATGCATGAAAGTTCACTGGAGTCCTTGGATACACCTGCTGTGCAAACTTTTAAAGACTGTGTTTATCTGCAGAAACAATGCACTGCTTCATGATTGCCCCTGCAATAGGAACACTTATGGCGGAATTTACAATTTGCTAAAAAATGGCATTGTCCTTCATTGAAAAGTCAGTAGGCCCCTGGGGGCTTCTGGACCCTTGCCATGGCTCCCCCTTGAAAGGTCCGAGGCTGCTTTTGTGATGGAATACATAACATACAAACATCCATGGCCTTGATCGCCCAACTTATGTTTGATGACAAGGCTAATCTGCAACAAAGTTTCTCGTCATAATGCCACCAAGCTGTACCACCATGGTAAATATTGTATCAAGGTCTGATAATAGTGGTTAAGATGGCTATTTGCAACCCCCATTTTTTACTGTTTCAGCCATGTTTGCCTACTTATTGAATTTTGTAGTCTATACAACCTGCTTTTTTTAAGACTCGCTGAGACCTTGTAAATTTCTAGATGTGCCGCCATTATGGTCAGGGAACAAGTCTTGTCCATTTGTCTCACATGCATTTGGGGATGGTCACTCAAAAATCCATGTGAATCGGGGGAGTGGCCTGGATGGCTTTGATGGTGGACAGCTTTCTGTAAGCTCTGCGCTAAAACAAAAATGGCAGACATAGAAGACCGCAATGTTGCAGACGTTCTGAGGCCTGCACCCTGCTGGCAAGCCAGACCAGGTTTTGGGTGTGCCCTTGCTCATCTCGGAGCTGAGGGGTGTGGTAGTGGCAAGTGTGATGTCATTCAGCACCTGGTGCTGACTAGCTCTGATGCTATTTAAACTGTGTTAGCATTTACCCCTGTGCTGGCCAATCACTTCAGTTCTATGTTGGACAGCGACAGGGCAACACAGTGTGGTGGAAGCTCTGCTGGATAAGCTAAGTTCTTTACTGTTTGGTTTGGTTTCTCTTTTTGTTTTGTGCTAGGGCTCCCAGCTAGGGACTGGTCAGAGGCCCAGGCACGATTGCAGGCTCGCACTTATCAGCGTGGTCGGTCTGCTGAGCAGGCAGTGTCCCCTCCCGGGATAGGGAATTATAGGGAGAGTATTCCGCCTTTTAGTTTGTATTTTCTTTGCACAGTTGTGCCTTTGATTTATGTTAGTGAGGTTGCACATTCTTAGGACGCAACAGATTGACCAGCCCTTACCTACTCAGGGAGATTCTGTGCTGTTAACATGAATCCCCTTGAGGTTCTGTCGCACCAGCTTGGCACGCTGGCTGCGGAGGTCACGGAGATTAAACAGTGACAACTTGCACTGCAGGTTTCCAGCAAGGAACCAAAAATTGAGCTACCGGACCGTTTTTCTGGTGATAGGCAGAAATTTGGATCCTTTCGAGAGGCCTGTAAGCTCTATTTCAGACTGCGTCCTAGCTCTTCGGGGGATGACACCCAGAGGGTGCGCATTGTAATGTCCAGACTGCAGGGGGCGCCACAGGCATGGGTGTTTTCATTACCCCCGACGTCTGAGGCTCTGACCTCAGTGGATAATTTTTTTGCTGCTTTGGGTCTTATTTATGATGACCCCGATAAGATAGCGGTGGCTGAGGGGAATATCAGACGTTTGCGACAGAGAGATTCCACTGTTGAAGATTATTGTGCTAAGTTTCGACGTTGGGCAGCAGAAACTCAGTGGAATGACCCCGCTTTAAAGAGCCAGTTCCACTGTGGTATGTCCAATGAGATCAAGGACGTACTGATAGGACATCCAGTACCTCGCAGTCTAGATGACGCCATGTCTCTGGCTATTAAAGTTGGGAGGAAAATCAGGGAGAGGCCTCAGGAACTTTCTACGGATCCCGACCTCTTACCTACAGGTATGGAAGAGCCCATGCAGCTGGGGTCTCTAGCTGGCAGGGTTAGGAGGAGAAGGACGATACAGTTTAATGGCCGATGCTTTGTTTGTAATCGTACAGGTCATATGGCTCCGTTTTGCCCACGTTGTAATGCTCAGTCGGAAAACTAGATGGCTTGGAGGTTAGAGGGAAGGTCCCTCTAGGCCATCAGATTGCTTGGGTATCCTCTTCCAGGCTAGTACTTCCCACGGAAATTCATTGTGGCAGGGTTGACAGTCCCATACGAGTCTTTTTGGATTGTGGAGCTAGTATTAATTTAATACATCAGGAGACTGTCAAACGGTTGGGCTTAGGGATGAGTGCTTTGGATCTTCCCATCCCTGTGTCCGCCATTGATGCTGCTCCACTATCTCAGAGAAATCTGAGTTTTTGTGTTCCTAATGTCCATTTTAAAGATTGGACTGTTCCACACGGAATGTATAACACTATATGTCATGGAATCTTTCCCTACGCAAGTGGTCTTGGGGCTGCCCTGGCTGCGCTTACACAACCCAGTAGTGGGCTGGGAAAAGAGGGACATTGTCAAATGGAGCCCTGGTTGTCTGTCTGGTTGCATTTCTGCTGATATAGCCTCCATTCAGGCAGAGGAGTTGCCTGAATTTATCGCTGACTTCTCTGATGTGTTTTCCCAAGAGGGGGCAGACAAATTAACACCGCACAGACAGGGGGATTGTGGCATTGAACTTCTCCCTGACTGTAACTACCCCAAGAGTCGCATGTTCAACATATCGGCCCCTGAGAGACAGGCGCTCAAAGAGTATATCCAGGACAGCTTGAGAAGGAATCATATACGACCATCTAATTCTCCACTAGCAGCTGGTTTCTTTTTTGTAAAGAAAAAAGATGGCAGGTAACGTCCCTGTGTTGACTAGAGAATTGAACAAAATCTCAAAACGCAATCCATACCCTCTCCCCCTTATTCCGTATCTGTTCTCGCAGTTGAATGGCTCCAACTGGTTTTCCAAACTGAACTTGCGCGGGGCATATAATTTAATCCGGATTAGGGAGGGGGACGAGTGGAAGACTGCGTTTAATACCCCAGAGGGGCATTTTGAGAGTCTGATGATGCCTTTTGGTCTCACTAATGCCCCTGCTGTATTCCAGTCCTTGATCAATGAGGTTCTCTCTCAATTTGTGGCAGATTTGTATTAGTATACTTTGATGATATTTTGATTTTTTTCTCCGGAATTCGAGTCCCATGTTTCTCATGTTCGTCAGGTCCTCCAAGCTTTACGTGAGAATTGTTTGTTCGCCAAAAGAGAAAAGTGTGTGTTTGCTGTACAAGAGATCACATTTTTGGGGCATATAATTACCCATGAAGGGTTCATGATGGATCCCGAGAAGGTCCGAGCTGAACAGGATTGGGTCCTACCAGAAAATGTGAAAGCCTTACAAAGGTTCTTGGGGTTCGCCAACTATTACAGTAGATTCATTAGGAATTTTTCGGTGATAGTTAAACCTCTCACTGATATGACTAAAAAAGGGTGCTTTCCTACTAAATGGTCGACGGAAGCAATGCAGTCATTTCAGAGATTGAAGAGGTGTTTTGCCACTGCTCCGGTGCTGGTGCAGCCAGATTCTTCCAGGCCCTTTATTGTTGAGGTTGATGCTTCAGAGGTGGGGGTTGGAGCAGTTCTATCTCAGGGAACGGAGACATTGCAAGATCTCCACCCGTGTGCATTCTTCTCCCGTAAATTTTCGTCTTCGGAGTGAAATTATGACATTGGGGACAGGGAATTGCTGGCGATTAAATGGGTGTTCGTGGAGTGGCGTCATTTTCTAGAGGGGGCGCGACACAAAGTAATGGTTTTCACGGATCACAAAAACCTCATATATCTGGAACCTGCAAGAGACTTAATTCCAGACAGGCGCGCTGGTCGCTTTTCTTTTCCCGTTTCAATTTTTTTGTTACATATCGTCCAGGCTGCAAGAATGTGAAGGCCAATGCTCTTTCCAGAAGTTTTCTTCCAGTAGTTTCTGAGGAACCTCCTGCACCTGTTCTGTCTGAAGGGGTGGTGGTGTCGGCAGTGTCATTAGAGTTAGAGGAGCGAGTCCGTAAAGCACAAAATTTGGCCCCGTCAAAGCTTCCGGCTGGGAAGCTTTTTATTCCAGTTCATTTACGGTTACAGGTGCTGGCCGAGATTCACAGTTCGGTGTTTGTCGGGCATACAGGGATTAATAATACCCGTAAGTTACCCTCTAGAACATATTGGTGGCCGTCATTACGACGGGATACGTTGAGTTTTGTTTCATCATGTGTGGTGTGTGCCAGAACCAAGTCATCCCGCAGTCGGACAGCCGGTATGTTATTGCCACTTCCTATTCCTAAGAGACCATAGACACATTTGTCCATGGACTTCATTACGGATTTACCACCTTCCGATGGCAACACTGTTGTGTGTGTGGTAGTGGACCGGTTTAGTAAAATGTGCCATTTTGTGGCACTCCCTGTTTTACCCAATGCCAAGACGTTGGCGAGTTTGTTTATTTTCCACATCGTTAGACTACATGGTTTGCCAGAGAATAATGTCTCCGATCGCGGCGTACAATTTGTTTCTAGCTTTTGGCGAGTAGTCTGCTCTCGTTTGGGTGTCCAGCTTTCGTTTTTTTCGGCATACCATCCTGAGACCAATGGGCAAACGGAGAGGTGTAATCAGAACCTGGAGCAGTATTTACGTTGTTATGCCTCGGAAAATCAGGAGGACTGGTCGAAGTTCTTACCACTAGCAGAGTTTGCTCTAAACAATAGACCACTGGAGGCTACGGGGACTTCACCATTCTTCTGTAACTATGGATTTCACCCATGTTTTGGCCCCCTTTCCAAGAGGGTTTCAGAGGTACCAGGAGCTAATGAGTTTTGTTCCGATATTGAGGCCGGGTGGACGGAGGTCCAAAAAAATTTACAGCCATCCGTTCGGCGCAGCAAGCGAGTTGCAGACAGTCACCGCTCCGAGGGGGCGGGATTCGGTGTTGGAGACTTGGTGTGGTTGTCTACCAGAAATATAAAACTCAAACAACCATCCGCTAAACTGGGCCTGCGATTTATCGGTCCATTTAAAATAATTGAGAAGATTAACGCAGTGGTCTTCCGGTTAGAAATCCCCAGCACGATGAAGATTAACAATGTGTTCCATAAATCTCTGCTCAAAAGATTCATAGATTCAGAGAATGACTCACCAGGCTCCTGTGCTAGTGGATGGGGAGGAGCAGTTTGTAATAAGTCGCATTCTGGACTCCCGTCGAGTCAGGAATTCCCTGCAGTACCTGGTACACTGGCGTGGTTATGGCCCAGAAGAGAGGTCTTGGGTTCCTGCAGCAGATGTTCATGCAGATCGGCTGGTAAAAAATTTTCACAGGTCAAACCCTGGTCGTCCTGGTCCTAAGGGTCCTGGGGCCCCTTCTAGAAGGGGAGGTACTGTTGCAGCCATTCTGAGGCCTGCACCCTGCTGGCAAGCCAGACCAGGTTTTGGGTGTGCCCTTGCTCCTCCCGGAGCTGAGGGGTGTGGTAGTGGCAAGTGTGATGTCATTCAGCACCTGGTGCTGACTAGCTCTGATGCTATTTAAACTGTGTTAGCATTTACCTCTGTGCTGGTCAATCACTTCAGTTCTATGCTGGACAGCGACGGAGCAACACAGTGTGGTGGAAGCTCTGCTGAATAAGCTAAGTTCTTTACTGTTTGGTTTGGTTTCTCTTTTTGTTTTGTGCTAGGGCTCCCAGCTAGGGACTGGTCAGAGGCCCAGGCACGATTGCAGGCTCGCACTTATCAGCGCGGTCGGTCTGCTGAGCAGGCAGTGTCCCCTCCCGGGATAGGGAATTATAGGGAAAGTATTCCCCCTTTTAGTTTGTATTTTCTTTGCACAGTTGTGCCTTTGATTTATGTTATTGAGGTTGCACGTTCCTAGGATGCAACACGCAACAGGTGCAACAACGTTAAATTCAGAGGAATCCCAGAAACAGTGAGACTAGAAGAGCTTAATAAATTTGTCCAAGGTCTTATTATTACCGTTCTACCAAACTCCAAGCCACAGGAGCATATCCTTGATAGAATACATAGGCTCCCTAAGCCTAGAAATATCTCTGATAATGCGCCGAGAGATGTAATCGCCAGAGTTAATTTTTATTACATTAAAGACGAGCTAATAAAATTGTCAAGAAACCTCAAAGAACTACCCCAACCTTACCATAACATCAAACTATACTCAGACTTCTAGCAACTGACCATGCTGGCACGAAAAGATTCTCGTCAGTTACGGCTACCCTCAGAGAACACAAAATACTCTATAGATGGGGATTCCCTACCAAACTCATTATCAATAAGGATGGCAATACTCACATTATTAATACACAAGCGGAGGGAAACTCCCCATCCTGAAGGAAGCTGCCCCTTCTCACGTAAATAAGGAATGGCTCCAAAAACAAGCTCAAAAAGCTAAGAAACGGCAAAGTAAATAGTTACCATTTACTGATCCTTAAAATTAAGGAAAAGGGTGACATCCAAAATGGCTGAACTGTAATCACCCCAGTTCATGGCCTTTAACAAGGGGGCTCTGGCTGCACCCAGACCCCGAAAAAGCTTGTTTTCATTAAATATTCACAAGATGGCTACACGAATTATAAGACCATTCTGTTCGGTTAAAAACTTTTCTGTTTCACCCCTTCCCCATCCATATCAGGATCCATTGTTGGGACATTCTCTCATGCACCCTAGCACATCAATATAGTATCCAGAGCTCTTCCAAAACGCACACAGAAGTAAAAACTGATAATTAAAGCTAAATATGCTGTCCCTAAATGCTAGAGGGCTCAACACACCCTTTAAAAGATCAGCTCTTTGGAAAGAAGCCAATACTTCTAAAGCGGACATTGTCTGTGTACAAGAGACCCATTTTGCCCACGACAAGACCCCTAAGTTGTTTCAAACTAAGTATCCTAAAAAATTTTTTGAAAAGGTGATGAGGAAAATTAAAAAAGTCGAGCAAGGTAATCTTATCTTATGCAGAGATTTTTAACGCTATACTGGGCGCTACCCTGGACTCTAGTTCATCAAGCAGAGGGAAAGCTTGTCTTTATACAACTGGATACATGGAACAAATTTGTTGAACTCATTTAGATGTTTAATTGTGAACTCTAGGGAGTATACTTTTTATTCATTCCGCCATAGATCATTCTCAAGAATCAACATGTTTCTGGTAGACTTCCCAATTCTCAAAAGAGTACAGGAAGCCAAAATAGGTACGACTTCATGGTCAGATCATGCTCCAATTACTCTCAAATTGAGGATAGGCCCCCAGATTCCAACATACGGAAGCTGGAGAAACAACACATTCTTAATGAGGGAGCCAAATTTTCAAAAGAGAGTCGCAGAAAAAAAATTAAAGAATATTTTGATATTAACGACTCTCCGGAAACGTGTTGATTCACTCTCTGGAACGCACATAAATGTGTTGTAAGAGGAGTGATGATTCAGCAGGGCTCCATTCAAAAAAGAAATAAAGAAAAGTTGCTAAAGAACACCCTTTTATGCTTAGCAGACATGGAAAAAGAATTTCAAGCAACAACAAATTCACTCGAATGATGGCTAACAGAGTAAAACAAAAAAGGAATAAAGCAAAAATCCCTTATATAGTCGACCCAGTTTCTCATAGGAAAATCTCTAACCTATTAGAAATCGCTGAAGTATTTAGGAACTTCTACGAAACCTTATATAACTTAAATAAGGACCCCTCCATCCAGCAGCCTACTGAGAAAGAGATGATAGGAGATTTGTCAAGGGGAGACAGACGTATGACGCCACTAGAAGGCTCTTGGTCACACTGGAGGAAATGGAGGCCTCTCGGACGCCTTCTCTGCTCCTGACTTTGGACGCAGAGGTGTTCGATAGAATCCACTGGGAATACGCTTTTGCTGCATTGAGAAAGATGGGATTCGAGGGAGCAATTCTGGGGGCAATCCAGGCTTTGTATGGTTCCCCGTCTGCAAAAATATTAATAAACGGAGTGATTTCCACTTCCTTTTAAATCACAAATGGGACTAGGCAGGGCTGCCCCTTATCCCCCACATTATTAATTCTAACCATGGAACCCCTAGCTGAAACCATTCGCATGAATACTGAGATTAGGGGAGTGCCTATATCATCCAGACAATACAAAATTGGCCTCTTTGCGGACGACGTAATTTTAATGTTAACCGAACCCCTGAGCTCTCTTAGAGCAGCATCTGATATTATTTCCAACTTTTGTAAAATTTCATATTACAAAATCAACCCCTCAAAATCTAAAATGTTGGCGATTAATATATCAGACAAATATCAAAATCAAATCAAAAAAGAATTCCCATATATTTGGGAACAATTGAAAATCCAGTATCTAGGAATACCTATTACACTCTCCCCTGAAAATACAATGATCCATAAGATGGAATCCTTGATGGAAGAGATAGAGAGTTTCCTGGAAAATTACAAAAAGATCAAGTTTTTCTGGCTTGAAAGATTAGTCATATACAAGATGATAAGTCTTTCTAAAATATTATATAGGTTCCGCAATATTGCAACTCTATGCCCAACTAAAATTCTAAAAAGATTACAAAAACAACTGATGTCATTTATATGGGGGAACAAAAAATGACAAGTAGCTACATCCATAATGTATTGCTCAAGAAGTTTAGGAGGCATGGGACTCCCTAACATAGAAGCTTACTACAAAGCTAACATAATTAAACAAATTAGGGCATGGTGTGCCCCACAGACAGGAATTAGCTTGCCCAATACGTTTCAGGCAAAAAATCACTTAGAAATTTACTTTTGGCATCCAGCATAGATCCCAAAGTTAAGCTCTCTACGAACTCAACAATAAAAGCACCAATCACTATATGGAGACTTCTTCAGATATCCAACCACCACCTACCTAGGAGACACGTCTCCCTTCCTATAGAAATTTTGGAGTTTTGGACTACTAACATAAGCTTACAAAACTGGATAGATAAGGGTGTAAAATCCATCTCAGATCTAGCAACAGGGAAAGAACTATAATCATTTGAGTGTCTATGTATAGATTACAACCTCTCGAACAGTGACTTCTTTAAATACAAACAAATTTTGAGTATTTGGGCCTCCCTCCCAAAAGTGGAACTCCTGTTACCACTGTATTTATACAAATTCCTCTTCGCTCCCCTTCCCCCTGTATAAAATAGATCTAAAAAATATTTATGAGATATTTTTCGGAGAGGGAAATACAGGCTGCATCCAACACAAAAAAAGCCCACATCCTAAATTGGGAGAGAGAATTAGGTAAAACGTACCCACATGAACAATGGAATAAAACACATAGGTGGGCAATTAAAGCATCATAATGTGCATCCTTGATGGAAGTACATAGCAAGGTTGTTACAAGATGGTATATGTCCCCAGTTTGACTCTCCGACTTCTTTCCAGACTATCCTGATAAATGCTGGAGAGAGTGTGGAGGAAGAGCCACTTTAATGCATATTTTTTGGAGTTGCCCTAGCATACAAATAGTATGGAGAGAATTTTTCTTTCTACTGGAAAAAATAATTGGGTTCATATTCCCTTGTCTACCTGATCTAGTGATATTCCTATTAAGCATTGTGAAAATCCCAATAACGTTTAGAAGGTGGGTTTCTAACGGGCTTCTAGTTGTCAAATTGATTATAGCAAGAAACTGGAGAACAAATTAAATCCCCACAATATCGGATATATCAGGTCTACTCTCTGAACATTGCATTCACGAAAATATCTTTGCTTATAGGAATGACAAAATAACACAATGTTTGGAGACGTGGGAGCCCTGCCTGAGACACTCTCAACTTGATAATATCTGCTCTAATCTAATTACCGTATGAAGGCTCAAGAGAGGACATTTTCATGTCTGTTTTCTTACTAACAAAAGTCCTATACTATATCTATGGACGTGGAGGGATGTACGACATTACTACACTGGATCCTATAACCCCTTAATAAACTTCCCTTACCTCTTACCCCCCTCCTTTCCCTCCCCCAACTCTCCTATTCTATTATATATAACGTTAATAGGTTTTATCTAGCATGATCCACAAGAAACATACATTAGAACAATATATAGCATATTTAATGATTGATGATGTTATTTGCTTAAAAAAAAATCAAAATTGTTTCTTATACAAGTATAATAATTAATACCTAGATTTTCTATAATGACATGTTGTATATCAAACTTCAATAAAAAATATTGAACAATAAAAATCCATGTGAATCATATTGACAACAAATCGGCACTGACCTTTACAGTGTGCACACGTTGTTTACATAATGCTATGGTATGTAAAATATTTGTTAATGTGGGGAGAAATCAATGGGAGAAGATCACACAACAACCTTGTAATCCCCCATAGTGAGGAGAGAGGGGTAAGAGCTACAGGGGATCTTTGACATATCCCCCCATATTTGGAGAGTTAGGGGGCATGGCCTAAGGGCTTTCTCAGGGTTTCCCCAAGAGTGGGGGAAAAGGGGTGGAGCTAAAGGGATTCTCATAATGATTCAATATCGGGCTAAGAGAGGATGCAGGGCTAGTGGGATCCACCCTTCAGCCCGCCCCCTCTTTTTGCTAGGGAAGGATCACTATGATAATCCCTCTAGCCCCGCCCCACTTTAGCCTCACCCTTCACCCTCACTCTCGGGGGAAACCCTGGGAAAGCTCCTCAGTCATGCCCCTTATCTCTCCAAACACAAAAAAAAGTAGGTTTCTGCAGTGCAAAGGAAAGCCTGGGAATCAGATGTGGACATAGAGGTAGAGGTCAAGTTGCAGATGAAGATAAAGGAAGTTGGACAATGGCAGAAGCACTCACTGCATTCTGGCTCCCAAGAGAAAAATGAATCCCGGGTGTTCAGAATCCCATCATACCACTTCTTTAAGACTGCACTTTGAGGTACCTTACCATGGCTATCAACCAGCTTTGAAATCGGATGGTCTTGTAACACACAGACACTGTTGCAACATCTAGAATAGGTATACTTGTATCACATAGAAGAAAATGCCATTGTCATGGAATATAAAGTGTTAAGTTTCAGAATGAAATAAGTGTATGTTTCTTACCTTGTATTGGACTATTGACCCTTAAATAGAAGACTAAAAGCTATGCTTTGTAGTGCCGGGAACTAGGATTTTAAGATAAGTCAACAGACAAATTAAATATGTTAACAGAGAAGACACACACAACTATTGTAGAACTATTGTCTAATGCACCAGCAATCTCCTGACTTGGGTAATTTTGTGTGTTTGAGCTATTTGGTAGATGTCAATAAGTCCTAAGTAGTTTCACCTTTGTAACAGTAAGCTACCTAACACTAATCTTTGTACCAGGCAACATTTGGATACGCCTTCTTCTTGTATAAGAATTGGCAATGTTTACAATAAAGTAGAATTCATTCATTGATTCTCACTGGAGGTGTCTTGACATAACATGGAGTGAGTTCATGCTATTGATAGATAATGCTAGCAAAATCTCCTCATCACGGGCTTCTATATCTACCAATTTGGCACCTGGCAACGAGGTCATCAGATCGGTACTGGTGTGGTCCAATAACAGAATCATCTCGGTCAAGATGGCAGAGGAAGGGGTTTCAACTGAGACAGAAACAGAAAGCATGGTGTAGTAACAGAGTGTCTAGAAGAGAGTAGAACAGTTGCTGAGCAGAAGTTTGACAGTTGTGTTGGAGTAATCCAGCAACCAACCTGCAATATTTCCTTGGTAGTAATAAAGTTGTGTTGAGAATGAGAAGCTGGTCATTTACCAAAGTGGTGACATAGACAGCAGTGAAACAAAGCAGTAAACCCAGAAAAACACAGGCCTAATATCGAAGTCATAAAAGACAGCAAAAAAATAAAAAATAGCAGAGCAAGGGCACCTGATGTGAGAAGTAACTGAAACTGAGATTACTGTTTAATAGCCATGCTAGACATAGAATATATGAGAGTGATGATATTGAAGGGCGGTTTCAAGTCACAAAGCCATAGAAAATTTGGGAATGTAAATTTATAACAACTTTTGACACTTTCAATAGAGAGTTAAATTCTTCACGAGGATTTATGCATGAATGGGAGGTATGAGAATTGTATAGCACTACTGGCCTGGTGATGCCCCCAACAGTAATTCAAGGACCATAAAACGTTCACTCCTTTATCAGTGTCCACTTAAAAATATTTGAGTTTCTGTTGCAGTATTCCTTTAAGTGCAAACTAATCACATCCATGTCTGTGCCTTGTCATAAGTATGTGTGTACAAATATTCAGCCTCTTTGGATCTATTTCATTTAAGACTGAAGAAGAACCCCGCACTGGTTTGGATGCTCTCTGTAACATCATGTATGTTTGTTAGCTATTAAAATGTTTCATATCTACAAGATTACGTGGTTTCTCTTGCTGGGAACAATCAGATTTTACTAGAAACTATTGAAATATTCTAAAGTTGCAGTCATGGTCATGTTATTGCATGGTGGGCTAACAGATTGCAGAGACTCTCAGTTATCTGTCCTTCCTACTTTTAAAAGAAAAGGTTGTTTTGGGTTCTCAGGTCTCTGGGGGCGCTACTACATCCCCCTTTATACTTAAAGGGGTTGTCCCGCGAAAGCAAGTGGGGTTATACACTTCTGTATGGCCATATTAATGCACTTTGTAATACACATCGTGCATTAATTATGAGCCATACAGAAGTTATTCACTTACCTGCTCCATTGCTAGCGTCCCCGTCTCCATGGTGCCGTCTAATTTCAGCGTCTAATCTCCCGATTAGACGCGCTTGCGCAGTCCGGTCTTCTCCCTTCTGAATGGGGCCGCTCGTGCTGGAGAGCTGCTCCTCGTAGCTCCGCCCCGTCACGTGTGCCGATTCCAGCCAATCAGGAGGCTGGAATCGGCAATGGAACGCACAGAGCCCACGGTGCACCATGGGAGAAGACCTGCGGTTCACCGTGGGTGAAGATCCCGGCGGCCATCTTCGCAAGGTAAGTAAGAAGTCACCGGAGCGCGGGGATTCGGGTAAGTACTATCCGTTTTTTTTTTCTACCCCTGCATCGGGTTTGTCTCGCGCCGAACGGGGGGGCTATTGAAAAAAAAAAACGTTTCGGCGCGGGACAACCCCTTTAAGACAAAGAAGCCTATTCTGTTTGTGCAGATAATTGTGCAAGTGATACACATTTTTACATGACATTTTGAGAAATACTTATAACTACTAGAGAATAACAACACTTTACTGAATGACATAATATTAATCATTGTTGAGAATGGGGAGACCCCTGCCCCAACCGGGACATTTTGAGTGTCTATGCTACTATATGTAGTACAGTCAAACCCTGTTTTGGGTCAAATTTTGCCAAAAGTTTGGTTCAGCGTGAATCTGAACCTCAAGCGAACATATTAAAATCCTTCCTCATACTATATGGGGCTTTTCTGGATCCTAGGCAGTGTTATATACCAGTTTTAGGAATATTGGTGAAGTCTGGGTTCATTCTGAACGAATTCAGACTGAACCAAGCTCTGTGCCCAATTTTCGGCAAAACAAATGAAACACACATTTGAAGCGTTCACTCATCAATAGTGATAAAATACAATTCTGAATGTTTTTGAATAAATGTATATAGAATTGAATATTTTAATGATGAATATAAAAAAAAAATTGATGTGTTTGAGGTTCATGGCAGTTTCTACCTGGAGACGTTGAACACTTGGGAAATTACACTTGTAATTATCTGTATTGCTTAATGGGTAAAATAAGGTATAAAAGGTACTTGCTGTAGGTGGAGAAAGGTGGAGAAAACATGCAGAAGACGACATGTGGGGTGAAGCTGTTACTGATTTCACTAACTACACTTACAACAGGCAGCACGGATTGGGATTCATTGTTAGGATGTTACTTGAGTTGTGTTCTGCTTTTCTATGCAATTACGATATTGTAGTACTTGTGTTTTATGTTACTTAGCACCTGTTATATTATCATTTACACTTTTAAGAATGCAGCTAATTTTGGCCATCAGGTAACAAAATATTTTTGGTTCTCTGCCTCACTGCATAGAGAGAGAGAATATTTTTGCTTTTCTCATTGACATGACTGTGTAAGTTCTTGTTTGTTTTTTTGGGTTAATATATACATTTTTTAAATAGTATTATTTCAGAATTTTACCATTTTAATGTTTAATTATTTTTTTTTCAATTTTTTCTATTTTAGCAAGTGCAAAAAGATTGCAATACGTATTTTATTTCTTGCGCTGTTCACAAACATTACGAATGCTAAGTTGCTTTTATCATCTGGGTTAATGCATTTATAGGGGCTTATTTTATGGACGTATTTGTGCTGCTTATTACATGCGCAAAATTTGCACGTGTCCTATGCAGTGAATAGAACCCATTTCATTCACGTCTGTATTTTGCGTGCGCATGTCAGTTATACGAAAAAATATGTGACATGCTCTATTTGTGTGCATTTGCACAGTAGAAGAACACATTGAAAACAATTAGCTTGTGCCAGTGCATCGTTATACACAGGAAGCCTGCATATTCAGGCCTTAGTCACACGGGCGTTTTTTCACGCGATTTGCGGATCGCATGACAGATGCGCATCCGCAAATCGCGTGACCGGTGCGCAAGTCACCCGCAAATCGCCCGAAAATCTGCTCCTAGCCGCGTTTCATTAGAAACGGGCCGGAGCTGTCCAGCGCATTGCATTCAATGGAGACGGCAATAGAGCCGGCTCCATTGAAAGCAATGCGCTGCGGGCGAGCCTGGGATGAATTGTCGGGAAGGGCTTAAATATATAAGCCCTTCCCTGCAATTCATCCTAAAATGTGTAAAAATAAAAAAAATATATATATATACTCACCTTCTCCCGGCAGCCGGAGCTCCGCACGGCCGTCCTGCAGTGGGTGTGAAGGGGGTGTGAGTCAGACCTGCCCCCTGATTGGCTCAGCGCTGAGAGGCAGCAGTCACTCACCCATTCATGAATTCATGAATGGGTGTGTGAGTGAAACCTGCCTCTGATTGGTCAGGGCTGTGACCAATCAGAGGCAGATCTTTCAGCAGGCGGGGATTTTAAAGCCCCGCCGGCTGAATAGTGCCGAGAAGCAGTTCAGGAGAACTGACAGCGGCCGCGGCTGGACTCCGGCTGCAGCGGAAAGGTGAGTATTCAATTTTTTTTTATTTTAACACATTTTAGGATGAATTGCAGGGAAGGGCTTATATATTTAAGCCCTTCCCGACAATTCACCCCGCGCACGCCGGCAGCCCATTGCTTTCAATGGAGCGGCTGTATTGCCGGCTCCATTGAATTCAATGGGCAAACATCGTTCTTCTCTGTCACAGCTGTTACAGCTGTGGCAGAGAAGAATGATTTGTCTTCTATATGTTCTCAATGGGGTCGGCGCTGCTGCCGCCGGCCCCATTGAGCGCATATAGAGAAGAGAACAGGAATCGCAGATCGCAGATAGGTGCGATCTGCGATTTCTGTTCTATAATTTATCGGACGAGGGCATAAAAAGCGCTCATGTGTCCGATACCATTGCAAAGCAATGGTTTTATAAAATCACCGGACGCATGCGCAAATCGCGCAAAAAAACGCCAGTCTGACTAAGGCCTCATGGTGCATATAGGCACAAAAGATTTTATGCTTATATACTTGCGTGCTCAAATGTGCATTGTATTTGCGTGTGCAAAAAAAATACCAGAGTGGCTGAAATAAGAGCGTGTAAGCGCATTTTGACCATTACAGCACGCTGCATGTCTGCACTGCAAAAATGCACTTACTCTCATGTGAAGCCGGTTTAATGATAAGACATGCACATTTTTTAATTTGATTTTATGACTTATGTAATAGTAGATTTATTTTATTTTAAAAGCTTTTTTTCTCTCTCATTAGGATATTTCTTATTTTTGGATCATTTTTATTTTTTACTATAACACATTGGAATTCTTAAGTATTTCAATTTATTACAGCCTCTGCATAAAATCCCCAACCATGCTTTATCACTTACCATAGTAAAAAAACTGAATAGGATTTAAGCACTTGCAATCTAACAAGAGATGGTCAGGTCCTCGACTGTCAAGCACAACCGCAGACCCGAAGGAGAAGGCAGAAGCAGCTTATAACGGCTTCTACTTTCTCTTTCACAGGCTTCATAATACTCAATGAGTGCTATATAGAGAAAACAGGGAGCAGCAGTGCCGTTTCCTGCCTGGGACCCGATGATCGTGTGATCCCTGGTGACTTCTATGGATGCCCCAGTTACAGTGGAACTAAATGTTTGTCCCCACACAATTAAAAAAAGGAAGACCAAGTTACCCGTAAGCATTTTTGTAGCCAAATACACAGAATAGAACACATGAGAGTTGTTATATTAAAGGGCAAACTCAAATTTGGGAATATGAATGTATGACCATGTTTGATACTCCAAGCACAGGCCTAAATATTTGTCAGGTTTTTATTGTGGGCTATGACAGATGAGAGACCCAGTCCAGAAAGACTGAGGGCACTAAGACTCTCAACAAACACCCATTTAGAGGCCATAAAACTGGCACATCCTTGGTTCTTCAGATCTGTCTTCTCAGGAGACCGATGAAGAATCCTGAATAGATTCAAAAGCTTGCTGCAACAACTCTCTTTTTTGTTAGCCATTGAGAAATCTATCTACAAGATTACTTTGTGTAACAGTGGACACTTTGCGATGTTCAGTTTCCTCTGGGGGGACATTGCAAGGAAATGTTTTCCAACAGATTACAGCTGATCACTAGGGCTCCAGCTTGGAGACACTGTGTGATCGTGTTATTGTCGGGGAGCCCTTATTAGAAGTAGGGATTGCCAAAAGTGATGAACTCCTTTAATCCAGGCTTATCTCTTACTGCCATGTTGTGTGTAACTATAGAAATCTTTCTAAATGTGAATTTTTCATTAATGCATTAAGGTCTTTTTATACTCATTATTTAGATTAATGATATCATAGATATTCATATTGTGTTTATGTTTAACCCCTTAGTGACGTCTAATACACATTTTTACTGAACTCATTAATGGGATTTAAATCTGCACATACATATTTTTATGACGGCGGCTTCACTGACTACTGACAGCCAGGCTCCTGCTCTAACTGCCAGGAGAGGTGAAACCTCAGATCCTGGCAGTTTAACCCCTTACATGCCCCAATCCATAGAAACTACAGTATGTAAGAAGACAATAGGGATGGGGTCTCTTTCCGTCACTCATCAGCACCTCACAGTACAATCAAAAGGTACTAATGGGTTTCCTGGCAGCAGAAGCCTGACAAAGACCTCCATGTCTGCCATGTATTTCAGCCAATTAGACACCGCCTACCGCAGAATCTAATAGGCTGCTGTCGTATGCTTAGTAGATGTTAAGGTTGCGCAGCTGGGACCTGTGGTTCTACAGGTTTCCTTTACAGGTTAGTGTTAATTAAACTGGCTGGGTGTGGCAATCTCCACCAGCCTATCATCCTCGTCTGTGGCAGTTAAGTACCAGCGACTCTTGTGAGTGATTGCTGGTCATTCATTGCATCTCTGTGTTAATCCCACTCAGAGCTGGTGTTTGCATGCTTGTCTGTAGTGTCTCTTTCTCCTCTCCTGAAGACGGTCTGGACACCTGTAGTCCCCGTCTGCATCATATGCAGAGCCCCCTATTCCCTTCCCTTTAACATGTGTGGGATCCAGACGTCTGATGTCATATGTGTGTTTCAGGTAGGTGATGCCTGACACAGTTCCTTGTATCTCAGCACGGTGGCTGACTTTTTCCCCGTGGAATGGGGACACTTGGACTGGCTATGGTTTTCCATCTCTATGCATGTGAGCTCTGAGTGGGGTTCCTGTTGTGTGTGGTATGCGTAACTTGGTATCTTGGTGTGATCAGTGACGTGTTTTATATGTCTGTGAAAGTGGCCAGACGTGCTGCATGTGCAGTCCTGTTCTATGTTCAGTGTGTGTGTGAACAGTGTTTTGTTTCGTGTGTTTTTGGTGCATCTCTCCAGCTTCCTAATCAGGGATAGCTAGGTACCATATGAGGACAGTGGGGCTGTTCTTATCAGGATAATTACCCTGCTTTTAGGCAGGAGGTCCCCACTTTCCCTGATTAGTAAGGGACAGGAGTCTTTCCATTATTGCCTGGAGAGGTGCAATTGGTCCTTGCCAATACTGTGTGAGTGTTTGCAGTTTTAAATTGACACAATCTTGTGTCCGTACCGTGGCGTGGCGCTTTAGTGTGACAATCAGATGTAACAGTAGAATGCACAGCATAAGTATTGCAGTGTACTATCCAAGAGATCAAACAATCACATCTTCAAGTTCCCTATCAGGGACAAAAAATTAGTGTAAAAAACGTTCAAGAAAGTTTAGTTTAAAGAAAAAAAATTCCACAAAAACCCATTTTGAAATACTGAAAACTGTATGAAAGGGAGCACACAATAGGTATTGCTGTATTCATAGCAACCCAAACAAATAAAATATTTTGATATTTATCTTGTTTGGTGAAGACCCTAAAAATAATTTTGAAACGTAATGTCAGAATTGATATTTTTTTTTGCCTCCAAAAGCAATCCAAAAGGGCACACGTACCTCAAAATAGTACCAATAGAAACTGCAATTCTAACTGCAAAAAATAAACCCTCGCATAGCTCCATTACTGAAAAGAATATAAATGTTATGGGTGTTAAAATGCAGCAATGTAGATTCAATGTGTTTTCTTTAAAAACATGTTTTTATTGTGCAAAAGTAGTGAAAAATAAAAAAAATCCAGATAAGAAAGTGAAAGTATTAGGTCATATTTACCAAATGATGAGCGTTGTAAAAACAAGACCTAAAAGCAATGGTGGAATTTCTGCTCCCTTCCCCCCAAAAGAAAAGAAATCTAAAATGTATACAACACATTATATGTACCTCAAAGTGGCGCCATTAAAATATACAACTCGTCCCAAAAAACACCCCTCATTTGACTATGTCACTGAGTTATGATTCTTGAAACGTGATAATAAAAATCGCTCGGTGCTTAAGGCAAAAATAGGTCACTAAACCAATTACAATGTATTGCACTGTCCCTTTTACATTCTTGTAAAAAAAATTGCAGATATCCATAACACAACAGTGCTACAGCATGTAGAGTCACTCCTGAGAAGCTGTAAATGTGGCCTCAATCTAAAGATTACTGGTACGTCCTAAGGCAACAGCCTCATCAAGTAGAAATATTGTAGGCGTCTTTGTCGCCTTTTTCCATAAGTGTAAACTTCAAATTTCAAACTTGGCCACCAGCCTTCTATCCATCCATAATGCAGAAACAATGAGATTATAGTCCCTTTTTTGCAATATTATTTCTTCCTAGATCGAGCTTGATGCTCGTTCGAGTATTAGGGTGCTCGAGATGCTCGTTACTCAAGACGAGCACCACGCGGTACTCGTCTCGATTAAACGAGCACTAACCATTGAATTCAATGGAGCCGGCAATACAACCGGCTCCATTGAAAGCAATGGGCTGCCGGCGATCGCGGGATGAATTGTCGGGAAGGGCTTAAATATATAAGCCCTTCCCTGCAATTCATCCAGAAATGTGTAAAAAAAAAATATATATATATATATATATACTCCCCTGGTCCCGGCAGACGGAGTTCAGCGCGGCCGGCGGCAGTCCTCCTGAACTGCGCAGGGACCAATCTGATTGGTCCCGCTGAGCCAATGAGAGGCAGCAGTCACTCACCCATTCATAAATTCATGAATAGGTGTGTGAGTGAGATCTGCCTCTGATTGGTCAGGCTGTGACCAATCAGAGGCAGCTCATTCAGCAGGCGGGGATTTTAAATCCCCGGCTGCTGAATACTACTCACAGCTGTTCAGAGCAGTTCAGGAGGACTGCCGCCGGCCGCGCTGAACTCCATCTGCCGGGACCAGGTGAGTATATATATATATATATTTTTTTTACACATTTCTGGATGAATTGCAGGGAAGGGCTTATATATTTAAGCCCTTCCCGACAATTCATCCCACGATCGCCGGCAGCCCATTGCTTTTAATGGAGCCGGCTGTATTGCCGGCTCCATTGAATTCAATGGGCTAACATCGTTCTTCTCTGCCACAGCTGTTACAGCTGTGGCAGAGGAGAACGATCTTTATGCTGACAGTGCGGGGGGGGGGGGGGTCTCACTCTTGCCCCTATTGTGGCTTAATAGTGGGACCTGGGAACTTGAGATGCAGCCCAACATGTAGCCCCTCGCCTGCCCTATCCGTTTCTGTGTCGTTCCCATCACTTTCTTGAATTTCCCAGGTTTTCACAAATGAAAACCTTAGCGAGCATCGGCGATATACAAAAATGCTCGAGTCGCCCATTGACTTCAATGGGGTTCGTTACTCGAAACGAACTCTCGAGCATCACTGAAAGTTCAACTCGAGTAACGAGCACCCGAGCATTTTGGTGCTCGCTCATCTCTAATAATAATCTATTTTTGCCTTTTTTACTCATACCATTCACCTGGTCAATGATCTTCATGCTTATTCTTCTGATTGTCTACTGTGCTCTCCAAACTCTTCACCAACCTCAAAGTGTAACTTCTCCAGAATTTCTATTATTATTTATAACTTCACATAAACTCTAAAATTATCGGACTTTTCTAGTATATTTCCCATCAATTTCAATCTCCCCACCACTCAGCACCACGTTATGAATGCCTACTTCCTTTACTATGAGCTGCATTTTATATCAGAGACTGTTGATACTTTTACATCAGTCTTCACTGCTCAGTTGTCTGTCTCCAGTTCTTCTTCTCTCTTTGTATATTCAGCATTCCGGCTGAGTCTGCTGGGTGATTTCATAAAACTTTTGCCAATCTGATTGCTTACATTTTCTCTCGATTGCAGCTTGTTGATCAGTGAAGACGTTCTTAACAATGTTTTTAGTATCACCTGTTTTCTTCTCTGTGATTTTTCCATGGCTCTCATAGTTAAAGGATTTATTGGAATGTATTCTATTAAATATTTGATAACTTTCCTTCTATAAAACCTGGTTTTCAATTATTTCAATTATTTACCAAAAAACCCCACAATTTTCTCAATTTTTATGGACCTGACTTGTACGTTAGGCAAGTTTTCAACAATTAATGCTCTGCCTTGAACGGAACTTCCATAGATTACATTCGCTAGTGTTCAATTTATGGGAAACCGCAGTATATTTCCAGCATTATTTTAGGTATCACCTGTTTGTTAATGTGATGTAAATTGAATTGCTATTAGGTTTGTTATTCTGAATTGTCCTGCTTCTTTTTAAACCCCTAATAGTTACATAAATGTAGAAAAACGATTCTGAAAATGTAATTTTTGTATGGTAGATTTTGAATTCATCTCTCATGTAAATGTAGTTGGTGCAGAACTTGGTTGCCTAAGGGACCTTTCACACAGGATGGAATTACGCCACAGGACACAGCAAAATGCACAGGTGTAACTGCAGATTTTAATGCGAAAGTGCGGTCAGGTTTTAAGCCAGTTTGCAGTGCATCGTGCAGCCTTTTGTATCCCATTTGAAAAGTTCCTTAATTGCATTTTTAACCCCTTACACTGGTCAACCCAAAAATATTTTGGAATGTTTCCTTACCTTCATAAGTCAAATCTTACTAATTTTGGGGTGAGAAAAACGAACATGACAAAGAAAAATTTTTCTTAGCTCTAGTTTCTGTGATATACAATAAATGGAAGTATGTTTTTTTTAACGGATTAGGAGAAGATGATATATTATAATTACATGTGCTAACAACATTGAATGTGCATTTGAAATTTTTTTTAATGACAGTTACATTCTAAGAGCTTCTACCCACTAGTGTTTTTTTCAACGCTGCATTTTTTTAGTAGGACTTTCTAATGTTAAAATCGCATCGCACAAAAATCACAAGTTTGGGCTTTTGCAACTTTTGTGCGATTTTAACATTAGAAAGTCGGATTGAAAAATACGCAGCGATATCGCAGCGTTAAAAAAACACTAGTGGGTAGAAGCCCTAAGAGTTCTAAATTGATGGAAGAATTCCTGACAGGTGGTTCGGTGTGAAGAGAATCATGTGGTGACTTCATAAGATCCTTTTCTTTTGGCTTGCCTCTTGTAAGTGAGTACTGACGTATCCCTACACACAGACCAGCAGTAATCTGCAAGCATTGCTTCATTTTAATGGCCCTGATATCTTTGTTCCCTTACAGAAATATCCTGCTGGAATATTTCTCCGTGTTCATCACTGACAGCTTCACAACTAGGAGGAAAAAAGTCTAGTTGGGAGTGGAGAAAATTGATTTTAACCCCTTCAGTGGTACGCCCAGAAATTTTCCAGGACGAGCTCCACTGCCCATAGTGATATAGGTCGAAAGATTTCTGGGCTATGTTTCCCTATGGGACCTGCAGAGCACAATGCCATAAGCTGTGGCAGTTGCTCTGCCTGCACAGACCCACACAGAACAGTGCAGGACTCCAAAAAAAGAAGATTTTTAAAAAACTCTTACACTACTTTGTTTACAGGTTGCCATGGAGACCATCGGTTTGTTAGAAGCCGACTGATGGTCTCCATGGCCGGGAGAGCTGGTACTCGGCTGTCAGAGAATAGCTAGACACCAGCTCTTACAGCAGTGAATGGAGAAAACCTCCAATCTGCTGTTTAACCCTTTACATGCCACGGTCTATGCGATCGCAGCATGTAAGAGGCTGTCACCATCAGACCCCCGCAATGTGATCAGGGGGTCCTGATGGGTCTCTGTGGCTCCTGGAGGCTTGAATATAGCCTCCTGGTCTGCCAGCTGGCTATAATGCTCAGACTCTGTCTGAGGGTGGCTTCACACAAGCGTGCTTTTGTGCGTGCATATGCGCGTACAAAAACACGCTTATATTAGAAACAATGCATTTCCTATGGTGTATTCACATGTCCATGTTTTACAGGTGTGTGCCTGTAAAGATAGGACATGCGTGCACAAAAGGGAATGCACGCATTGTCTTCAATAGAGCAGCAGCTGCTGCCGGCGGCTCCATTGAAGGCAATGGTCTGCCGGCACGCCTAAATTGTTTTTCAGGGAAGAAATTTATGTATAAGCTCTTCCCTGAAAAACAAAAATTTTAGTGTAAAAAAAATAAATACTTACCTGTCCGCTGCTGCCGTGTCCCTGCGGGGATGAAGAACACATCTGCCGTATGCAGCATATATTTTCTTCATCCCTGCGAGGTAAAAGAATTCCCTGCTGCACCTGCCACATCCGTGACAGATGCAGCAAAGGAATTCTTCATCCCTGCGGGGAATAAAGAATTCCCTACCACCGCTGTCACAGATGACAGTTGCGGTAGGGGATCCAGCTGCCAGCTTTCTGTAATTGTTTTTCAGGGAAGGGCTTTAAATATAAAAACATACTCACCTTTCTTCAGCTGCCGGGGCTCAGCCGCGTCCAGCTGGCTCTTCTCCTGCACTGCTCTGAGGAGTATTCAGCAGGTGGGGATTTAAAATCCCCACCTGCTGAATGGGCTGCCTCTGATTGGCTGAGCACTGTGACCAATCAGAGGCAGCCCTCACTCACCCATTAATGAATTCATGAATGTGTGAGTGAGTGCTGACTCTGATTGGCTGAGCACTGTGACCAATCAGAGGCAGCTCTCAGCTATTGAATGATAGCTGAGAGCTGCCTGTGATTGGTCACAGTGCTCAGCCAATCAGAGGCAGTCCATTCTGCAGGTAGGGATTTTAAATTCCCGCCTGCTGAATACTCATCACAGCAGTGCAGAAGAAGAGCCGTCTGGACGCGTCTAAGCCCCGGCAGCTGAAGAAAGTATAGAGTATAGATTTTTTTTATTTTTAACACCATTTTTTCTTGTTTTTCAGGGAAGGGCTTATATTCATAAGCCCTTCCCTAAAAAGCCATTTAAAATACTGTAAAAAAAAATAAAAATACTCACTTGCCTTATCACATTATTTATTCTGTGTGCTGAATGCTGTAAAAATGAAATCCAAAAGACAAATGGCAAAATTTCCTTTATTTTTTTCAATCTCACTACAATTTTTTTACAAAAGGTATGCAATACATTGTATAAACCCAAAAATGATGCCTTCAAAAAAAATACAACTTGTCCCGCAAGAAACTAGCCCTCATATGGCCGTGTCAATGCAAAAATGAAAAAGTTATTTCTCTTGGAACGCGACTGGAAAATTAGTTGAAATTAAATGATTGGCCGATTTAAAAAAGCTGCCCTAGTAAGTCTGACGGGGTGGTAAGAAACCCGCCACTGAAGGGGTTAAGGGACATGTTGCATCCGAGTCGATGGTTTTTTTTCCAGAAATACTGTCACCAACTGAGTGTAGTTATCATCTTTTTTGTTGCCTAAGAATCCATGAATAACTCCCTTTAAGGCTTGCCAAGCTTCCTTTTCTTGTGTCTCCAAAACTTGGTCAAACACAGGATCCTTTACAAGTTGTCGAATTTGTGGCCCAACAAAAATACCTTCCGTAACCTTTGCATCACTCAATCTAGGAAATTTGTCTCTTAAGTACTTAAATGTCTGTCCTTCCTGGTTCATACCTAAGACCTTTTTTTTTCATTAAACCCAGCTTTATATGAAGGGGTGGAAGAAGAACATCCTTTGGGTCCATAAGAGGCCCGGCAATGACATTTTTTTCGGTAGAGTCAAGATTTCTTGAAAGTAATGGGATTTCCTATCCCTACTGTCCCACATAAATAAAAAGCAACAGTATTTAGTGTACCCCAGTTGCATTCCTAAGAGTACAGCGATGACTTTTAGATCACCACAGATTTTCCACTTGTGTTCAGCATACTTGATTGAGCCGAGGAGGGCTGTCATGGTCGCATAAATCTCCTTCATGTGAACTGATGACCAGCAGGAAAAGAAGGGCGATGGTTGCTGTTGTGAAGTAATACAGCTTTCAAACTAAGCTTG